>NC_135561.1:19391739-19691739 GCF_964340395.1 Glandiceps talaboti | reverse complement strand
CATACTATCAGTCTTTCTGTAGGTGCTTGATTTTCATAAATGGGGCAATCCTCATAAGATAACCCGGCCCTAATGACATGCAAGTTCAAGTGTGGCATGCTCTGGGCATTTGCACAAGTGCCTGTGCATTGTGGTCGTAAGCAAGTGAAGGTGTAGCAGAAAATGTCACAAACATGAGCAATAGTCTGACTACATCCACAGTTGCTTCCTTGAAAGAATACATACTCTCCCCAGGAGTAGGGAAGACTGTCGATATTCTTCAATTATGATGGAATAGTTGGGTGGCAGTCAGGCAAACAGTCTGAGGCATTTATCTATCCTATCATCGTTAAGATTATTGAACCATCCTTGTATTCAGGTAAAATGTTTAATTGTTCATACCCATTTAGTATCCTGAGCAACTCATACATGTACATGTAAATCATTTCAAAGATTAGAGGGTTCCAAATTTTCTTCTGGTGGGATGCATTGTCATGCCCTAGTCATACAGTATTACTGCCACTGTTGTAGAACATGCTAATACATAGAACAGGGAACTCTTGTATTGTTGTAGTTGTCAAACATATTAGACCAAAATTCTAGGGAAGGTCCTAGGGGAAATCTTATTGAGTTGTCATACATGTACGTTAGACCAACATTCTAGGGCGGGTGCTAGGTAAAATGTCTGGACTCCAGACATTGTTATATTTTACCGATTTATAGACCTTCACAGAAACACTTGCCCCGTCTACACGGCACTAAAAATCCTACCTGAGGTAGGATTTAGGATAGTTTGAAGTCCGTGTAGACGCAAACGCGTCCTGAACCTGTCCTGAAACCGTCCTGACTTAGGACACCTTTGAGAGGTTTCCTGAAACCCTCCTGACTTCGTCCTATGTACTGTCAGGACGGAAGGCGCGACATCTCCGCTGTAACCTTCCTACGTGTAGACACAAATCTATCCTACCTCAGGTAGGACTTGGGACTGCCTCAGGTAGGACGACCTACGTGTACATTGTAGATGGGGCTACTGTCATTCAGTAGTTTTTGACAGGTTGACCTCTTTCTCTCTCAGCTGCAGTAGCCTATTCCTCCAACCCAACAAGTATGTAGGTATGATCAGATCTGACAACACATTCAGTCCATGTAATCTGACAGTTAAATCTACCAGGTGATGTAGTGTATGGTACATAGATGGCACCTATCAGTTTCAGAGATCACAGCTCGGGAAAACAGTACCATCATTGAGCTGCAAACAGCCTTAGGCTAACATAGCTATTATTGGAATGTGCAGATGTGCGCTATATCCCACAATGCATGTGGTTGGTGATTTATGTTTAAATTGTGATTTGTTGATCACTGATAAATATGGACATTGACCAAAATGTTTAGCTGTATTTGGTCATGTATTGATTTATGTTATTTATGTTGATATTCAAATATGTCATTCATGAAAAATTTATATTTTTGGGTTGACTTTGTTTGAATGGTTGACAACCACTGTGTCCTGCACAAGTCATTAAAATATTTTCTGAAACAATGTCCTTTTGTACCCACCACCATAGTCAGATCGTAACCCACCCTTACCACCAGTCAGATCGTAACCAACCCTTACCACAAGTCAGATCCTAACCAACCCTTACCACCAGTCAGATCCTAACCAACCCTTACCACCAGTCAGATCCTAACCCACCCTTACCACCACTGTCAGGTCCTAACCCACCCTTACCATCAGTCAGATCCTAACCCACCCTTACCGACAGAAACAGGTCCTGAACCACCGACCCTTACCTCATAGTCAGGTCCTAAACCACCTTACCACCCTTATCACCAATCAGGTCCTAAACCACCCTTACCACCATAGTCAGGTCTTAAACCACCCTTATCACCAATCAGGTCCTAAACCACCCTTACATGTACCACCATAGTCAGATCCTAACCCACTCGTACCACCAGTCAGATCTTAAACCACCCTTACCACCATGGTCAGATCCTAACCCACCCTTACCACCATAGTCAGATCCTAACCCACCCTTACCACCAGTCAGATCTTAACCCACCCTTACCACCAGTCAGATCTTCTACCCTTACCACCAGTCATATCCTAACCCACCCTTACCACCATAGTCAGATCTTAACCCACCCTTACCACCATAGTCAGATCCTAACCCACCCTGACCACAAGTCAGGTCCTAAACCACCCTTACCACCAGTCAGATCTTCTACCCTTACCACCAGTCAGATCCTAACCCACCCTTACCACAAGTCAGGTCCTAAACCACCCGTGCCATTTCAATCAAATGCCCCTTTCAAATGAATGAATGGAACACCACTGCAATTTGAAGCAATTATTGATGACTTTGTAGGCCCATTGTTTTGTTTACTTTTCTTTGTGTGTGTGTGTGTGTGTGTGTGTGTGTGTGGGGGGGGGGAGGGGTTGACCAAATTATAAATAATTACTTTCATTGGTTATCTTATACACGATGATAATTCTTAACATCAGATTTCTTGGGTATCAAAAAATTTATTTAATCAAATCATGTATTAGTAAAAATTGATTTAATTAATGAGTTATCAAACATGCTAAGCTACATGTAATTCTACTCTAATCCGTGGCTTTTGCATGAAATTGTGAAAAAAAATCATTGACAAGTATGCTGCCGTGCATAATCTTACATTTTATGTGTCAAACCCAAAGTAATAGGGGCACCAAGTCCTCTTGAAATGAATATTGACGTCATTTTATGTATTAAAAAACCTCCACATACACACGTTATGTGTCAAACCAGTACATTTTGATGGTGACCCAGTACCGAACCCAAGATTCTGCCCTCCTGATCTGTAACTGGTAAGTTGAGACAGTGGTACTTGTCTCCAAGCCCTTTTGTAAAAAAAAAATTCCAATGGAACATTGAGTCAGTAAATATTCAAGAAGTGGAAACACTGGCTGATGAAAAGATTGCCGAACTATTGTTGTTCATTGAATAGTTAGTGTTACAAACAATGTAGTGAGGATTGATATTAAACTCATTGTAATAACAAAGGCTTATAAATAGTTCTGGTTGTAATACAAAGAGTAACTTGGACATTAAAAAGTACAATGTATGTGCGAAAACAAGTTGTTTTAAAAGTGAATCAGCATTTGGTAGGTTTTCAAGCAATTGCAGTGTTGTCAAACTTGTCTTGCCCATCGTGAACCGAGTTTACCTAGTCATTGTTTTTACAAGAAGTTTTTGAAAACCCAAATTGCAGCATTGTCAAAACAGGATTTCACATAATCTGTGGCATTTTGGTCTCAATTGTAGATAAAGATAACTGTTTAGATATACAATGTAGGGAGAGGATTAGGGAGCCCTTCTGTCAAATGTAGCCAGCATCCACATAATAGCAATGTTTTTAAAGGTATGGTAACCTTGACAACAGAGGAAAATGGTTGAAAATTTTGTAGAATTCTATATCTGTCAATATATAATTTTGATGGTGACCCAGATAACTACTTTGACAACAATGGTAGATTTTACCTGAGTACAAACATACTTGAGAACCAGTATTTAAATGACAAAAAAATATAAATACTCATAGTAGAAAATAACCTATGCTTTGCACAGGATATACATATTTTATTAGGTTAAAACTGGCATGTCAAATCGCTTCCTATGAGTAGCACTTGACAGGCATTGTCGACAGCAATGATTCCCACAAATTTCATGTAGAACTGTTCTGTGAACATATCTGTGTAATTCATTTTGCCAAATCGGGGAATTGGAAAATACCCTTGAACTAAACTCACTCTTAGTATTATAGTATTATAGATTACAACAACCATGTTTGAAAAACTGGATAAACAAACATCACTGATAGAAATGAAGGATAACTAGTTCACATTTGCATGACCTCATTTTGGGTCAGTACATGTGACGTAAAATACAAAAATGTACATCACCATGGAGTAAGTTATCAAGAAAATAATGCCAACATATACACGTTATTTCATTTCTAGACATCTTTTTTACAATCCCATAGGTACAGGTAATACAGAACAAAAGAAATAAACACATGCATTATTTTTGATACTCATATCTCTTTAGTACAAGTGAACTTATATAATAGGTTCAATAGTACTAAAGGCATGGTAAAATGTGTGGGTGTGTGTGTGTTTGAATGACTTAGTCAAAAACCACCTGACTGATTGCTGCAGTATTTGTGTAGGTGGGAAATTGTTCAAATGAAAATTATTTGTACCATGGGTGAGTGATTTTGGTCAAATGTATGATTTTTGGCTTTAAATATGTTAAACTCAGAAAGAATTGGGCAGATTGGTCTGAAATTTGGTAGGATGTTCTTTGGGATGTATAGATAAAATGAAATGATCCCATCAATGATATGCAAATTAGGTCTAAAATGTGAATTTTGGTCAAAAATCTTTAATTCCAGAACCAGCCATATTGGGCTGAAAGTTGGAGGGGGTATATTCTGGAGATGTGTAGATGGAGAATTATTCAGGTCATAATCTCATGAGTGACGTCATGGTCGAACAAATGTGAATGTTGGACAAAATTTGTTTCTCAAAAACTACAATTTGTTTGGTGGATGGAGCTGAAATTTGATTGGAATGTTTGTAAAAGTCTAAGATGTTTTATAAGACATACACATGTATTGACACAGCAGTTCCTGGCAACCATGGTCAACAGGTTTTCTGGAAACGAGGGCATTGGACATATTATAAGGCCAACTTATACACATGTGGTGGACAGTCATTACAAAAAAATATGTTTAAATGAAAAATTGCCACCCTCATGAATAATTGGGTATCAGTATATATCATCATCATGTAAACAGAACTATAGTTAATTTTGACAGCCTCACATGATACAACTCTGCCAAACCCCTTTGGTTAATACCCTAATCTTGCCACAGCCAGTAACTTGTGCATGAACTTGACCTGAAGAGGGATACAAAAATAGGAGCAATGGGTCTGTAATTACACACTCCCCATGTAACATGTCAAATATTCAAACATTTATTGCAACCATGAACATTTGAAGTTCTAAGTAGAAGGGGTGGCGTAGAACAACAAAATTTATAAGAAATGACTTACTAAATAAAAGAAATAGATGTAAATACAAATGTAAGGAAATCAATATAAGTCACCACATCAGATTTTAATCAGATTGATGACAAGTGTAAAAACCCTACTGTGCACCTGTTGGTCATTTTCAATATTTCATCAGTATAGTGATTGCATAAAATCTCTAAATTGACACACTAAATAAACATACATTTAGTTTTAAAGGTAATTAGTAGTTGTTTTCAGACGATATAAATTAATGTAATGGATCGATCAATTGATCCATACATTCTCCTGTTTTCTTACTTTCTGAAAATCTAGAAATGTAAAAATATGTAAACTGTGCACCTAAACACCCTTACTATCTCTGCTGACCCACTGTATACTACTCTACCCACAATGCCCTCTGATTTATACCCTCACACTTCCTCAATATTCAGACCACTCTCATCAGTATACAGGGTTTTATACAGACATTTTTTATCATTTTCGAATCATACTTTTGTAACTCATGAGGTTTGAATACCCATTTTCATTGGTTTAAATATCAGTTATTTTTTTAAGGAGATAGACATTTTATAAATTTTTCAACAGACATTCTTGAAAGGCATGCAGAATATATCTCCCTAATTTTATAGTGACCTTTTGAAAAATCTAATCATAAAACTCACAAATAGCATTTTTGCAAAGTGGGGAAAAAGGATCATCTTTTACAATAAAATTGTTCTTGGTGAGGGAAAGATTTAGTTGATACAGTAAGCACTAACAATTACTTGTATAACTAGTTAAACTACAGTATGGTGATGATAAACCCAGATGTGCAAAGACTAAAAAAATATCTTCTCTGGGTGCCAATACAGGTAGCGATACAGTTAGTCAGTATATGATGTGTATGTGTATGTGGCTTTCTAAACTTGGTTACATGTACAATGTATGTTGATTGTGAAAGTTTTAAATGTGTACCACCTACAGTTTGTACAGGTATGTTCACACGTGGCCTACAACAGACAATAAGGCCCGTGTCTTTGACCATTATGTAAATTACTAGACACTTTTACTTTGTCATTTTATGACTCCTTCCATCTAGTCTTAACTCTCTTGAAAGTGTTTCACAAAATGTGCAGAAAAATTATGGTTTGTGTCATTTGGAATGACAAGGTGTGATGTGCGTGAAGTTCTCTTACATTGTACATGTGTACTTGCATGATGGCTGGCCAAATAAACATCACTCAGTTCAGTGTAAAATGAGAGTAGAATTCATGAATGCTAAACTAATTTTCAGTACAACTGATATAGGAATGTTCTTTGTTCATAATTACAAGATCTGCACCATCATCTTTAATATTCATATACATTGCACTGGGAAATGAGGTATCATTCATTGGATACAGACATAATCGATCACTGCGGTATACAAGCTGCCGTGTTGGCTGTATCTACAGATACATGTAATCTAGTCTTGGTTACCATTACATGTGCTTTTGTAGGGTGACCTTATGATCACCAAAAAATTAGGTTTTAGTTATAGCAAGTACAGCTGTGTAACAAACAATTCTGTAGTTCTTTGCATCTGAGCATGTGCAACGTGGATTGCACATTTGCTATCGTCCATCTGCCATGGCATGCATGTGTGCATGCATACATGTACAGTTATGTGTGTGTCTTTTCATATGTACATGTATACACATGTATCCATGACTGTTAGCATTCACATTCTGCAGGAAAACATGAAATACACAAGACCCAAAACTACTGTCAAAAATTGATGCACTACATACATGTACATTTATCCCTCTGGTCATCTTATGTTAACATTTTCTAACCATCACTGTCTGATTATGGAAATTTGAGAGACCCAAAAGTGTACGATTCTTGCTGGTATCGCTGACAGGAATAAGTACTGTTTCACGTGTTTGTATCAGCCAGAAACATAGCATTAGTCTTAGTCTCAATGATACACAATATATTATACTGATAGCCACATATACTAGAGAAGTACAATGTACATGTACATGTACCAAGTTGAAGTTACCCAGTTTAATCTTATCTATTACACAGCAAAACAAAGTGTTACATCCAGTTACACTGAGATTAATTATGTCACAGGATTAATATTACAACTACAAGCTGTCAGCACACTATGATGATGTATCAAGTTAGTTCAGTAGTGTTTTTGGTATGGCTTGGCAATACACACATACACATACATGTACACACACATGTACACACACAAACAAACAAACAAACAGACACATACACAGACACATACACAGACACCAGTATGCCCTCTAAGCCAATTTGACGTGCCACTGACGCACACAATTTCTAGTGACACACCAAAATTTGGTGTTTTCCTATCTCTAACTACACATGTATGTGGTAACGCAAAAGAAATCGTTTGACTCACTCACAACACAATTTGGCTATCATAAGAGGGCACACTGACAGACACAGATGCAGGCACAGGCACAGACACATGCACATACACATACCATACACACACCTGCACATGCAGTCCTGGTCATTGGTAAAGGTGAAATATTTCAATTCTCATATTCTCTTGACTACTGGATGATATGTTAGCAAAAAACTGAACATTGAATATTTACTTCACTATGGAATGTCATTGGCAGTCACCAGCTGTTGACCATTTAAAAGTTACAATGATATACATGTAAGAGTAGACAATGTAAATTAAATTGATCATCGAATGAATAGACCCAGTCCTATAGATGTAAGTCAAACCACAATCTCAAAAATGTTATAATGTGTTTGTTTTTATTTTCTGGTCATCTCAACAGTGTGTCAATTAATCACGAGATAGTTAATAAGATAAAATATAGATGTACTTGTATTGTCCACTAAACATGGAAATTTGCCTTTAGCAGTACTATAGCTGTATTGTCACCTACTGTACTACAGTAGTACCCATGTCCATTTTCTTTTTAAATATTTACCCAGTGTTTATGATATTTATGTAACTACAAGATAACCTTTTTGGAAGGAGGGAGTAATGACTTTGTGTTAAGTAATTTGTGATAGTCTGATAGTGAATGTGGTGAACACTGTGGTACTCAGACTATTCTAACATCAGACTTATCTATACAGTCAACTACATGTACTTGTTTGTACCTGTCACCCATTTACCTTTACATGTAATATTTATGTTTATAATTTGTGTACTTGAAAGAAAATGAACTTTTTTAAAAAGGGTATTGACTTTGTGAAAGGTTATGAACACTGCACTATTCCAACATATACATGTTTGTATATCTGAATGTAAAAAAAGATTAGCAATGATTAGTTATTCTTGCTTCATATTCCATACATGTAGTTGGTTGAATCCCTACTTTTCTGATCTGGCCTCCGCTTCCAAAACTTAGTGCAACCCCTGTCACCATGTATGGATGAGATTAGAATGAAAGTTATTCATATATGATCAATAGAAACAGGTGTGTGTACAGCTGCTGACTGTCCATGTAGAACCTATAGACAGTTCACTTTGGTATACAGGGTTTTGAGTCTACTAACCACTAAATTTGAGTGAAGGAACACCAATTCAATATGCAGTAGTCCATGTGGACCACTTACTATTTTCAAGGTATAACAGAATTAGCTAAAAAAAATAAAATGAAAAATTGTTTATTTGTGATCACACCATTGCCAGTCATTGGTTTATGTACATTCACTGGCTTCATCAGATTCTATATTGCAGAAAAAGCTAGCTGCTAGACATTTTAGTTCAGAAATTTTTACAGGTACATGTATAAAAAGATTTGTAAGTTGAGATAAAAAATAGTAGCAACTCCGAATAAAATAAATCTTGCATTGTTAGTAACAAAATTATTGAACATGAACCACCATCTAGCTCAATATATCTTGCATATAAATTTATCCAATATTTTCAAGAAATCTGAAGAATGTTATATTGTGTATTGATTAGTGTTCTCTATCTATATAGGATCTCAAGGTCTTGAGCTCAATAATTTGTAACTCGGATATTTAATCATATACATGTACATGTACAATCATATAAAAGTCTGTTTTGTACCGTCGTGGTTACAGTAAGGCTCTGCACCAGTAGGTCATGGGTTTAAGTCCCACTGGGAATGGAATTTCCTGTGACTGACTGACCCAAACCCAAGATGCATGTTTTTACAGATTGGATGAGTAGGCTGTATCATCACTCAACCTTGTCTCACTCACAAAATGAGTGTGACTTTAGAGGGGAAATTACTATAGTAAAGACTTGAACCGTTATGGATAATTACTCACTTGGAGCCCTCAGGTGCTATGTGGCTGGGCCTTGGTGACTCCATGATAGACTGTGGACTGGGAAAGTCTTGACAGTTCTGTAGTAAGGTGATACAGTAGCAAGTATGCAACATAGCCCAGTCATGTAGTCTAAATCTTCAATTCTTACAAAATCCTCCAAATTGGTACATTCATATATGAAGAAAGGAAAGTCCAAATCTATTGAAAGATAACCAAGTGAAGAAACACTTATTCTTCTTCTCTATTAGTGATAATATTGATTGACATTAACTTTTGTCTTTGACAGAACCTTCTAGATAACCATCTCATCCCCAAGGCAGAGGAAGCTGAGAGCAAGGTATTTTATTTGAAGATGAAAGGAGACTACCATCGATATTTGGCTGAAGTTGCTTCTCCTGATAACAGACAGGGTATGTGTCAAGTCTTGTCATGAATGAATCGTAATTATTTCAATTTATTCATTGGATTCAAGAAATCAGAGGATGAAATCCACAACTGTAGCAAGACAGAGCTTGAAATTTAGCTTTTTAGCACAACTGTACTGAGGTTCAGTAGTGCTATAGGCATTGTAAAATGTGTGTGTGTGTGTGTGTGTGTGTGTGTGTGTGTAAAATCGCTAGACTGATTGCCTTGCTATTTGGTGGGAATGTAACTTATGGTGTGTAGATGGAAAATTGGTCAAATGAAAATGATTGAATCAGAAATGTGCATTTTGGGTTTTAAAAAATTGATTTTTTGTAAAAAAACAAAACAAAAAAACAAACAAAAAAAAACCAACAACACCCTTACACTCCAAAACTACTGGGCAGATTAGCCTGAAATATGGTGGACGTTCTGTACAATGGCTAGATGAACTATCATTAATTTTGAGTCGTACAGGAAGAACCTGTGTGGTTTATTAGCACAACTGAACTTGTTCAGTAGTGCTATAGGGATCGCCCGGCGTCTGTCTGTCTGTCTGTCTGTGTGTGTGTGTGTGTGTGTGTGTGTAAACAACTTAAAGTCAAAAACCGCTGAACCGATTGCCATGATATTTGATGGGTCCATTACCTTGGGTGTCTAGTTGGGAAATTGTTCAAATCAAAATGATCGCATCACAGGTGTGTGATTTGGGTTAAAAAATGTGATTTTTGGTCAAAAAACTTAAACTCAGAAACTACTGGGCAGATTGGTGCGAAATTTGGTGGGAACATTCTTAAGGGGGTGTAAAGTAAGATTTGTTCATGACATGATGATTCCATCACTGATATGCAAATTAGGGCTAAAATGTATCTTTTTGGTTAAAAATCTATAATTCCAAAACCACTGAGCAAATTGGGCTGAAATTTAATGGGAATGCATCTAGGGATGTATGGACGAAGAAATATTAAGCATACCATGATTCCAAGACTGATATGCAAATTAGGTGTAAAAAAGTTCAATTTTGGTCAAAAACCTATGTCTCAAAAAGTACTTGGTCACCGAGTCTGAAACTGGGTGAGATGTTTCTGAAAGTGTTATTCTGCACATTTTGACAAAATTGGCCCTAGCGACCATGACCACGCCCTTAGCAACAACCAAATGGCAGTATATTTTGGTAAAATAACATCATCTGGTAGGCAATGGAGTTAAACATTCAAAAAAAATGTATGCAAATACCCTAGCAACCATGACCATGCCCATAGCAACAGCCAAACGGTCATGTATTTCACAAAGATAACAACAGGGATTAATAGACAATTGAATAAACATTTTTAAAAATGTATGCAAATTTGCCTAGCAACAAGACCATGCCCATAGCAACAACCCAATAATCAGGTGTATTGCAAAGAGAACAACAGGAATAAAAAGGCAAATGAATGAACATTCAAAAAATGTATGCAAATGTGCCCAGCAACAAGACCACGCCCATAGCAACAGCCAAATGATCATGTATATTGCAAAGATAACAACGGGGATTAATAGACAATTGAATAAACATTCAAAAAATGTATGTAAATATGCCTTGCAACAAGACCATGCCCATAGCAAAAGCCAAATGATCATGTGTATTGCAAAGATAATATCAGGAATTCATACACAAGTGAACAAAAACATACAAAAATGTATGCAAATATATCTAACAACATGACCACGCCCATAGCAACAGCCAAATGATAGCATATAAAGATAGCAACATGGTTGGATAGACAACTGGATAGTCATTCAGCATTCACTTATTGTTAGCATGGACTACCATATGGATAAACATTTCTAAACACTGTACAGTTGTGCTGCAACACCATTGGTGGTATTTTATAATACCATTTTTGCTTAGCAGGGGAAGAGAAATGAATACTGCATTCATATGCAGTTGTGTTGGGATGGAAGATTGCTTTTCATGAAGATTTCTGCTAATTACCATCAGTCTTCATGAGATAAATTGGTCCTTTCAACTAAGAATCTACCCATGTTCTGACATTTTGCAACTTTTCTTTTACATACTGACACACTCTAACATTTTTTTTGTATACAGGGATAGTAGATGAAGCCTCTGAAGCCTACTCCAAAGCATATGAAATAAGCTCCACAGATCTTCCCCCAACACATCCAATTCGTCTCGGTTTAGCATTAAATTTCTCTGTATTCTATTATGAAATTGTGAATAAACACGCAAAGGCCTGTGAACTTGCAAAATCGGTAAGTACTTGTACCGTCTCTCAAAGAATTTATAGGGTGCAGTCACAAGGTCCTGTGATGATGAGCTACATGTATGTGATATAGGAAGTTCAGAACAAGATTCCTTGAAAAAACTCCAAACTGAATGTGAAATATATATGTTAGTCGTATGTAAAGCAAATAGAATTCCTAAAGTAATTGCTGGCCTAATGAAGATGTGTTAAAGCCCAGTGTTTGGCTGTCATGGTCTTAGATTATTATTATCCATTTAGTAGAGGTATGGGGATTAAATAGCAGATTATTCTATTCTGGAATAACTCTTTCAGTTACTCTACCAGTCAACACCCAAATGTTAATCCTAATCCGATGTTGGCCGCTAGGGGGAAAATAGATACAATTATGTAAGATTGCATAGTTTACAATGGAATTCTTTCAACCATCCGAGTTTGCCTGTCACAAGCTGTGCTAAAGCTACCTACATTGTACATTGATTGTACTTGTGTTGAGTTCCTCTATTTAAGATAATAAAGTCTACCATCATTAATCAGTGTCAAGACAAACTAAAGGCTAACTCAAATGTTTGGTTGAATTTTGTTGGTATCAACTGATGTGTTTTGTTATGGATGAGTACCCCAGTAATAGTGGGGAATAAGGAAAAACTTAGGACTACACTTTTGATGGAAATTTCAATAACAAACCCGAGGAGCTCACGTAGATTTGAACTGGTCACCACCCATAAAACCACTTAAAGGATATTTGTTATCACTGAATCTGTCATGGTGTTCAGTTCTACTACCAATGTTTTCATCTGCAAATATTCAAAACATAGTGATGTAGTTTTCCTTCTGTTGTAATGTTGGGTCCTGTCTACACATTGTGTTATGTTGAAATTGATGTATATTGACTACCTGCCATTGTGACTGCTAAGCCAATTTGATGCTCAGTAACTTCCTCTGACTCATCAAAATGTGATTTTCTCAATCCTTTGCTATGTGATGACTCGTTAGAAGTTAGAAAACCCATTCTGTTTTGTACTAGACCGCATACTATCCAGTGCCACTGACTGTTACCTGCTTTTGTGTTTTCTTAGGCATTTGATGACGCCATTTCTATGCTAGATTCATTAAAGGAGGATTCCTACAAGGACAGCACACTAATCATGCAGTTAC
Organism: Glandiceps talaboti; assembly: GCF_964340395.1. Classification (NCBI taxonomy): domain Eukaryota; kingdom Metazoa; phylum Hemichordata; class Enteropneusta; family Spengelidae; genus Glandiceps; species Glandiceps talaboti. The sequence continues at coordinate 19,678,611 of NC_135561.1, read as the reverse complement.
TCAGGGATAACTTGACTGTAAGTAGTCAACCATGTGGTTTTCATTTTTGAATCAGATGCTAATAACCACCATTGGTCTGTCATTGACTGATCATACTAACCATCACTGATTGATGTATTAATACTATCATTGATCTGTCACTGGCTGATAATACTATCATTGATCTGTCACTGGCTGATAATACTATCATTGATCTGTCACTGACTGATAATACTATCATTGATCTGTCACTGATTGATAATGCTATCATTGATCTGTCACTGACTGATAATACTATCATCGGTCTGTCACTGACTGATAATACTGTCATTGGTCTGTCACTGACTGATAATACTGTCATTGGTCTGTCACTGATTGATAATACTATCATTGATCTGTCACTGATTGATAATGCTATCATTGGTCTGTCACTGACTGATAATACTATCATTGGTCTGTCACTGACTGATAATACTGTCATTGGTCTGTCACTGACTGATAATACTGTCATTGGTCAGTCACTGACTTGTCATTGTACAATCATTGATTGACATCATCACTGGTCTGCCACTCACCCAACATTTCCTGTACTTTCTCACTTGTAGTTGTGGAACTCTGAAGCAGATGAGGAGGGAGAACAAGATTAAATAATTCATAATCCAGTAGCCATTGTCTTCACAAAATATAAAGGAAGTATTTAATTTCCTAATCAAATAACATAACGCTTCATTTGCTGTGTGTTGTCTACCAGTGTTATGATTTCATTTTTTAATCCCGATAGTTGTTGTTTTTTTTTCGAGGGAAGAACGGTGAATCCTACAGAAGTCATGTCCATTGTCCTATAGGGTTAGGTATTGTATAGAATTGTTAAATAGTTCCTCTTGTGACTCTGATCAATCAGCCGTATGAATGTAACAATATAATCAGTTTATATTGTAACCTTGTTGACATCTGTAGAAATACTAACAAGGTTGCAGAGAGAGGTTTATTCAACGGATACCTGTGACCTGTTTTAGTCATTATTTTGACATTAGTATAGATATTAATTAATGTAGATTTTCATTGATGTGTGTTTGCCCAGGTTATTGTTAATGTAAAATTGGTTTCCATATCAAACAAACGAACGAGCTGATCTTGTTTATTCTTTTTGTTTTACTTTCAAGAGCTATAGATGAAAGGTCTTAGAGGGTCAACATCTCTTCAATGTGTTTGTATTTAGCAGCGTCATTAATATTAATAGTTTGGTTTTTTGTGGTGATGGTTTCTTTTTGTGATTCTTTTCAGCCACTAATTAAAGTTGTAGTTTCTATCAGTGCTGGATAATACACCATTTTACACAGTAAATAAAAGTCAGAAAATAAGTCCGTAAAAAATTTTTGTGTGCGTGTCTGATGAAAGACGTCAACTTTGTGAGGTTTTTTCTTCTTCTTCTGAAATTTCATTTTTAAATTCCCTTCAAATGTGCATGCTTGCAAGAATAGATCTGACAGGAGTCGGGTTTTTGCTACTTGTCAAATAGGTATACCAGGTAAAATGACAGCAAGTCAGTGGAATTATCTAACTGGCAGCTCTAGTCATAATAGTTTTTTTTTTTTTTTTTTAATTTGTTGCTTCTTTGGCACAGTAGTGTAGTTTTTGAGCACTGTCATATATCAACCAAGATATCAATTTTGATGCTATTCTGTACGTGTTCAAGAGTCTTTCTGTCGTTAAGACTTTCCAGGTTTAGCCATTTTAGCATCATATACTTGAAATTGCTAGACCGAAATACATCTTGTATTCAGCTTTCTAATGAATGAATTTACAAAAATGCAGTCAAAGAAGTTCAAGAAAAGAGCTGTGAATGAAAAATCAGTTTTGTCAGTTTGTTAACCTGAAATGAAATCCTCCCAGCCATTCAGTGTCCTGCCCTTTCCCAATCTATGACTAATACTCCCATGTTAGTTGGTTAAATCTGTGATCAAACCTAGCCAGACTTTTTGTTCTTTTTATAAAAACAACAGGGAGTGCAAAATTGGTACTGTCAATATCTGTTTATGTTCCTCTATAGACTTTATCAACCCTTCTGTTACCCAGGTGTTTCTTTCATTTCTTTCGCATGCCTCAAAACAATCGAGACATCTCAATAATTATTGAAAACAGAAATGCCATGATGGTGAATTGAGTATACATTCAATTCATGATACAGTTTATCAAAATGTAATATCGAGTCTGAGAGTTATTGTTATTCCAACTTTCTAAAATGCCCTGTAGCATGCACACTACGTGTGTGGTAGTAATACGCAAAACCAGCAAAATATGAACAGACATAATACGAATCATTCTCAAAAAAATTATGTACCTTTAGAACTTACATCGATTCGCATTTTCCTTATGTTTTGGATTAAAATATGCGCATGTCATTGTGCTATATATTGTACATCTCGTAATTTGACAAATTTGTAACATCTCGTATCTTGGCTTTGATCATGTTAGCTGATCTGTATGATGTATCATGCACAAAGTTAGACTACTAGTTACAGGACAGGGTTTCAAGTGGATAGAAAGTCTCTGAATAGGCTCATTTTTTTTGTGAATGTATTCAAAGTGTATGTATTTTTCTGGAAAGCGTCTTAATTTTGATAGAGCTGTATCTATGAGAGTGAATTAGATGGAATAAACACCTGATACTGAACAACATTGCATTCAAAGCTAGTCTGTGTGTGTGTGTGTGTGTGTGTGTGTGTGTGATTCTAAGATGCCCTGCCACATCTGATAATGTACAACATTGCATTCAAAGGTAGTCTGTGTGATTCTAAGATGCCCTGCTACATCTGATAATGTACAACATTGCATTCAAAGGTAGTCTGTGTGATTCTAAGATGCCCTGCTACATCTGATAATATACAACATTGCATTCAAAGCTAGTCTGTGTGATTCTAAGATGCCCTGCCACATCTGATAATGTACAACATTGCATTCAAAGGTAGTCTGTGTGATTCTGAGATGCCCTGCTACATCTGATAATGTACAACATTGCATTCAAAGCTAGTCTGTGTGATTCTAAGATGCCCTCCTACATCTGATAATGTACAACATTGCATTCAAAGCTAGTCCATGTGTGTGATTCTAAGATGCCCTCCTACATCTGATAATGTACAACATTGCATTCAAAGCTAGTCCATGTGTGTGATTCTAAGATGCCCTCCTACATCTGATAATGTACAACATTGCATTCAAAGGTAGTCCATGTGTGTGATTTTAAGATGCCCTGCTACATCTGATAATATACAACATTGCATTCAAAGCTAGTCTGTGTGATTCTGAGATGCCCTGCTACATCTGATAATGTACAACATTGCATTCAAAGGTAGTCCATGTGATTCTAAGATGCCCTGCTACATCTGATAATGTACAACATTGCATTCAAAGCTAGTCTGTGTGATTCTAAGATGCCCTGCTACATCTGATAATGTACAACATTGCATTCAAAGCTAGTCTGTGTGATTCTAAGATGCCCTGCTACATCTGATAATGTACAACATTGCATTCAAAGCTAGTCTGTGTGATTCTAAGATGCCCTGCTACATCTGATAATGTACAACATTGCATTCAAAGGTAGTCTGTGTGATTCTAAGATGCCCTGCTACATCTGATAATGTACAACATTGCATTCAAAGGTAGTCTGTGTGATTCTAAGATGCCCTGCTACATCTGATAATGTACAACATTGCATTCAAAGCTAGTCTGTGTGATTCTAAGATGCCCTGCTACATCTGATAATGTACAACATTGCATTCAAAGGTAGTCTGTGTGATTCTAAGATGCCCTGCTACATCTGATAGTGTACAACATTGCATTCAAAGCTAGTCTGTGTGATTCTAAGATGCCCTGCTACATCTGATAATGTACAACATTGCATTCAAAGCTAGTCTGTGTGATTTTAAGATGCCCTGCTACATCTGATAATGTACAACATTGCATTCAAAGGTAGTCTGTGTGATTTTAAGATGCCCTGCTACATCTGATAATGTACAACATTGCATTCAAAGGTAGTCTGTGTGATTTTAAGATGCCCTGCTACATCTGATAGTGTACAACATTGCATTCAAAGGTAGTCTGTGTGATTCTAAGATGCCCTGCTACATCTGATAATGTACAACATTGCATTCAAAGGTAGTCTGTGTGATTCTAAGATGCCCTCCTACATCTGATAATATACAACATTGCATTCAAAGGTAGTCTGTGTGATTCTAAGATGCCCTGCTACATCTGATAATGTACAACATTGCATTCAAAGCTAGTCTGTGTGATTTTAAGATACCCTGCTACATCTAATAATGTACAACATTGCATTCAAAGGTAGTCTGTGTGATTCTAAGATGCCCTGCTACATCTGATAATGTACAACATTGCATTCAAAGGTAGTCTGTCTGTGTGATTCTAAGATGCCCTGCTACATCTGATAATGTACAACATTGCATTCAAAGGTAGTCTGTGTGATTCTAAGATGCCCTCCTACATCTGATAATGTACAACATTGCATTCAAAGGTAGTCCATGTGGTTCTAAGATGCCCTGCTACATCTGATAATGTACAACATTGCATTCAAAGGTAGTCTGTGTGTCTGTGTGATTCTAAGATGCCCTGCTACATCTGATAATGTACAACATTGCATTCAAAGGTAGTCTGTGTGGTTCTAAGATGCCCTCCTACATCTGATAATATACAACATTGCATTCAAAGCTAGTCTGTGTGATTCTAAGATGCCCTGCTACATCTGATAATGTACAACATTGCATTCAAAGGTAGTCTGTGTGGTTCTAAGATGCCCTGCTACATCTGATAATATACAACATTGCATTCAAAGGTAGTCTGTGTGGTTCTAAGATGCCCTGCTACATCTGATAATGTACAACATTGCATTCAAAGCTAGTCTGTGTGGTTCTAAGATGCCCTGCTACATCTGATAATGTACAACATTGCATTCAAAGGTAGTCTGTGTGATTCTAAGATGCCCTGCTACATCTGATAATGTACAACATTGCATTCAAAGGTAGTCCATGTGTGTGATTCTAAGATGCCCTCCTACATCTGATAATGTACAACATTGCATTCAAAGGTAGTCTGTGTGATTTTAAGATGCCCTGCCACATCTGATAATGTACAACATTGCATTCAAAGGTAGTCTGTGTGATTTTAAGATGCCCTGCCACATCTGATAATATACAACATTGCATTCAAAGGTAGTCTGTGTGATTTTAAGATGCCCTGCTACATCTGATAATGTACAACATTGCATTCAAAGCTAGTCTGTGTGATTCTAAGATGCCCTGCTACATCTGATAATGTACAACATTGCATTCAAAGGTAGTCTGTGTGGTTCTAAGATGCCCTCCTACATCTGATAATATACAACATTGCATTCAAAGCTAGTCTGTGTGATTTTAAGATGCCCTGCTACATCTGATAATGTACAACATTGCATTCAAAGGTAGTCTGTGTGGTTCTAAGATGCCCTGCTACATCTGATAATGTACAACATTGCATTCAAAGCTAGTCTGTGTGGTTCTAAGATGCCCTGCTACATCTGATAATGTACAACATTGCATTCAAAGGTAGTCTGTGTGGTTCTAAGATGCCCTGCTACATCTGATAATGTACAACATTGCATTCAAAGGTAGTCTGTGTGATTCTAAGATGCCCTGCTACATCTGATAATGTACAACATTGCATTCAAAGGTAGTCTGTGTGATTCTAAGATGCCCTGCTACATCTGATAATATACAACATTGCATTCAAAGGTAGTCTGTGTGATTCTAAGATGCCCTGCTACATCTGATAATGTACAACATTGCATTCAAAGCTAGTCTGTGTGATTCTAAGATGCCCTGCTACATCTGATAATGTATAACATTGCATTCAAAGCTAGTCTGTGTGATTCTAAGATGCCCTGCTACATCTGATAATGTACAACATTGCATTCAAAGGTAGTCTGTGTGATTCTAAGATGCCCTGCTACATCTGATAATGTACAACATTACATTCAAAGGTAGTCTGTGTGATTCTAAGATGCCCTCCTACATCTGATAATATACAACATTGCATTCAAAGGTAGTCCATGTGTGTGATTCTAAGATGCCCTGCTACATCTGATAATGTACAACATTGCATTCAAAGGTAGTCTGTGTGGTTCTAAGATGCCCTCCTACATCTGATAATATACAACATTGCATTCAAAGGTAGTCTGTGTGTCTGTGTGATTCTAAGATGCCCTGCTACATCTGATAATGTACAACATTGCATTCAAAGGTAGTCTGTGTGGTTCTAAGATGCCCTCCTACATCTGATACTATACAACATTGCATTCAAAGCTAGTCTGTGTGATTCTAAGATGCCCTGCTACATCTGATAATGTACAACATTGCATTCAAAGGTAGTCTGTGTGGTTCTAAGATGCCCTGCTACATCTGATAATGTACAACATTGCATTCAAAGGTAGTCTGTGTGGTTCTAAGATGCCCTGCTACATCTGATAATGTACAACATTGCATTCAAAGGTAGTCTGTGTGGTTCTAAGATGCCCTGCTACATCTGATAATGTACAACATTGCATTCAAAGGTAGTCTGTGTGATTCTAAGATGCCCTGCTACATCTGATAATGTACAACATTGCATTCAAAGCTAGTCTGTGTGATTCTAAGATGCCCTCCTACATCTGATAATGTACAACATTGCATTCAAAGGTAGTCCATGTGTGTGATTCTAAGATGCCCTCCTACATCTGATAATGTACAACATTGCATTCAAAGGTAGTCTGTGTGATTTTAAGATGCCCTGCCACATCTGATAATGTACAACATTGCATTCAAAGGTAGTCTGTGTGATTTTAAGATGCCCTGCCACATCTGATAATATACAACATTGCATTCAAAGGTAGTCTGTGTGATTTTAAGATGCCCTGCTACATCTGATAATGTACAACATTGCATTCAAAGCTAGTCTGTGTGATTCTAAGATGCCCTGCTACATCTGATAATGTACAACATTGCATTCAAAGGTAGTCTGTGTGGTTCTAAGATGCCCTCCTACATCTGATAATATACAACATTGCATTCAAAGCTAGTCTGTGTGATTTTAAGATGCCCTGCTACATCTGATAATGTACAACATTGCATTCAAAGGTAGTCTGTGTGGTTCTAAGATGCCCTGCTACATCTGATAATGTACAACATTGCATTCAAAGGTAGTCTGTGTGGTTCTAAGATGCCCTGCTACATCTGATAATGTACAACATTGCATTCAAAGCTAGTCTGTGTGGTTCTAAGATGCCCTGCTACATCTGATAATATACAACATTGCATTCAAAGGTAGTCTGTGTGGTTCTAAGATGCCCTGCTACATCTGATAATATACAACATTGCATTCAAAGCTAGTCTGTGTGATTCTAAGATGCCCTGCTACATCTGATAATGTACAACATTGCATTCAAAGGTAGTCTGTGTGATTCTAAGATGCCCTGCTACATCTGATAATGTACAACATTGCATTCAAAGCTAGTCTGTGTGATTCTAAGATGCCCTGCTACATCTGATAATGTATAACATTGCATTCAAAGGTAGTCTGTGTGATTCTAAGATGCCCTGCTACATCTGATAATGTACAACATTGCATTCAAAGGTAGTCCATGTGATTCTAAGATGCCCTGCTACATCTGATAATGTACAACATTGCATTCAAAGGTCGTCTGTGTGGTTCTAAGATGCCCTGCTACATCTGATAATATACAACATTGCATTCAAAGCTAGTCTGTGTGATTCTAAGATGCCCTGCTACATCTGATAATGTACAACATTGCATTCAAAGCTAGTCTGTGTGATTCTAAGATGCCCTGCTACATCTGATAATGTACAACATGGCATTCAAAGGTAGTCTGTGTGATTCTAAGATGCCCTGCTACATCTGATAATGTACAACATTACATTCAAAGGTAGTCTGTGTGATTCTAAGATGCCCTGCTACATCTGATAATGTACAACATTGCATTCAAAGCTAGTCTGTGTGATTCTAAGATGCCCTGCTACATCTGATAATGTACAACATTGCATTCAAAGGTAGTCTATGTGGTTCTAAGATGCCCTGCTACATCTGATAATGTACAACATTGCATTCAAAGCTAGTCTGTGTGATTCTAAGATGCCCTGCTACATCTGATAATGTACAACATTGCATTCAAAGCTAGTCTGTGTGATTCTAAGATGCCCTGCTACATCTGATAATGTACAACATTGCATTCAAAGGTAGTCTGTGTGATTCTAAGATGCCCTCCTACATCTGATAATGTACAACATTGCATTCAAAGGTAGTCTGTGTGGTTCTAAGATGCCCTGCTACATCTGATAATATACAATATTACATTCAAAGGTAGTCTGTGTGATTCTAAGATGCCCTGCTACATCTGATAATGTACAACATTGCATTCAAAGGTAGTCTGTGTGATTTTAAGATGCCCTGCTACATCTGATAATGTACAACATTGCATTCAAAGGTAGTCTGTGTGATTTTAAGATGCCCTGCTACATCTGATAATGTACAACATTACATTCAAAGGTAGTCCATGTGTGTGATTTTAAGATGCCCTGCTACATCTGATAATGTACAACATTGCATTCAAAGGTAGTCTGTGTGATTTTAAGATGCCCTGCTACATCTGATAATGTACAACATTACATTCAAAGGTAGTCCATGTGTGTGATTTTAAGATGCCCTGCTACATCTGATAATGTACAACATTGCATTCAAAGCTAGTCTGTGTGATTCTAAGATGCCCTGCTACATCTGATAATGTACAACATTGCATTCAAAGGTAGTCTGTGTGATTCTAAGATGCCCTGCTACATCTGATAATGTACAACATTACATTCAAAGGTAGTCTGTGTGATTCTAAGATGCCCTGCTACATCTGATAATGTACAACATTGCATTCAAAGCTAGTCTGTGTGATTCTAAGATGCCCTGCTACATCTGATAATGTACAACATTGCATTCAAAGGTAGTCTATGTGGTTCTAAGATGCCCTGCTACATCTGATAATGTACAACATTGCATTCAAAGCTAGTCTGTGTGATTCTAAGATGCCCTGCTACATCTGATAATGTACAACATTGCATTCAAAGCTAGTCTGTGTGATTCTAAGATGCCCTGCTACATCTGATAATGTACAACATTGCATTCAAAGGTAGTCTGTGTGATTCTAAGATGCCCTCCTACATCTGATAATGTACAACATTGCATTCAAAGGTAGTCTGTGTGGTTCTAAGATGCCCTGCTACATCTGATAATATACAATATTACATTCAAAGGTAGTCTGTGTGATTCTAAGATGCCCTGCTACATCTGATAATGTACAACATTGCATTCAAAGGTAGTCTGTGTGATTTTAAGATGCCCTGCTACATCTGATAATGTACAACATTGCATTCAAAGGTAGTCTGTGTGATTTTAAGATGCCCTGCTACATCTGATAATGTACAACATTACATTCAAAGGTAGTCCATGTGTGTGATTTTAAGATGCCCTGCTACATCTGATAATGTACAACATTGCATTCAAAGGTAGTCTGTGTGATTTTAAGATGCCCTGCTACATCTGATAATGTACAACATTACATTCAAAGGTAGTCCATGTGTGTGATTTTAAGATGCCCTGCTACATCTGATAATGTACAACATTACATTCAAAGGTAGTCTGTGTGATTTTAAGATGCCCTTGCTACATCTGATAATATACAACATTGCATTCAAAGGTAGTCTGTGTGATTCTAAGATGCCCTGCTACATCTGATAATGTACAACATTACATTCAAAGGTAGTCTGTGTGATTTTAAGATGCCCTTGCTACATCTGATAATATACAACATTGCATTCAAAGCTAGTCTGTGTGATTTTAAGATGCCCTTGCTACATCTGATAATATACAACATTGCATTCAAAGCTAGTCTGTGTGGTTCTAAGATGCCCTGCTACATCTGATAATGTACAACATTGCATTCAAAGCTACTCTGTGTGATTCTAAGATGCCCTGCTACATCTGATAATATACAACATTGCATTCAAAGCTAGTCTGTGTGATTTTAAGATGCCCTTGCTACATCTGATAATATACAACATTGCATTCAAAGCTAGTCTGTGTGGTTCTAAGATGCCCTGCTACATCTGATAATGTACAACATTGCATTCAAAGGTAGTCTGTGTGATTCTAAGATGCCCTGCTACATCTGATAATATACAACATTGCATTCAAAGCTAGTCTGTGTGATTTTAAGATGCCCTTGCTACATCTGATAATATACAACATTGCATTCAAAGCTAGTCTGTGTGGTTCTAAGATGCCCTGCTACATCTGATAATGTACAACATTGCATTCAAAGGTAGTCTGTGTGATTCTAAGATGCCCTGCTACATCTGATAATATACAACATTGCATTCAAAGGTAGTCTGTGTGATTCTAAGATGCCCTGCTACATCTGATAATGTACAACATTGCATTCAAAGGTAGTCTGTGTGATTCTAAGATGCCCTGCTACATCTGATAGTGTACAACATTGCATTCAAAGGTAGTCTGTGTGATTCTAAGATGCCCTGCTACATCTGATAATATACAACATTGCATTCAAAGGTAGTCTGTGTGATTCTAAGATGCCCTGCTACATCTGATAATATACAACATTGCATTCAAAGGTAGTCTGTGTGATTCTAAGATGCCCTGCTACATCTGATAATGTACAACATTGCATTCAAAGGTAGTCTGTGTGATTCTAAGATGCCCTGCTACATCTGATAATATACAACATTGCATTCAAAGGTAGTCTGTGTGGTTCTAAGATGCCCTGCTACATCTAATAATGTACAACATTGCATTCAAAGGTAGTCTGTGTGTGATTTTAAGATGCCCTGCTACATCTAATAATGTACAACATTGCATTCAAAGGTAGTCTGTGTGATTCTAAGATGCCCTGCTACATCTGATAATATACAACATTGCATTCAAAGGTAGTCTGTGTGATTTTAAGATGCCCTGCTACATCTGATAATATACAACATTGCATTCAAAGGTAGTCTGTGTGATTCTAAGATGCCCTGCTACATCTGATAATGTACAACATTGCATTCAAAGGTAGTCTGTGTGATTCTAAGATGCCCTGCTACATCTGATAATATACAACATTGCATTCAAAGGTAGTCTGTGTGGTTCTAAGATGCCCTGCTACATCTAATAATGTACAACATTGCATTCAAAGGTAGTCTGTGTGTGATTTTAAGATGCCCTGCTACATCTAATAATGTACAACATTGCATTCAAAGGTAGTCTGTGTGATTCTAAGATGCCCTGCTACATCTGATAATATACAACATTGCATTCAAAGGTAGTCTGTGTGATTCTAAGATGCCCTGCTACATCTGATAATGTACAACATTACATTCAAAGGTAGCCCCCACCTTCTCCTGTGTTTCTTATGAAGGATCATGGTACCCTTGTTAGCCCAACAATTCAGTATTTTTGTTACGAATGGTGCCAATGAGTAGATAACATCTACTCTTAGCTACTCTGTGTCTTACCAGGTTTCCCTACCAGTGTTTTGCTAAGAATTGAATTGAACCTCCAACAGAAATTGATGACGATCTCCTGTACAGTTGTAAGGGAGAGATCAATAGTTCAATATAGGATAAACAAATTAATCATTTTACTTCGGCCAGAGGACCCCCCCCCCCTAATGAAATTTATTTCAGACAGCACAATGAATTTCAAATCAGTATGTAGTAGTATGTGGTGATATGAACACACAGCCAGTATGTAGTAGTAGGTGCTATGAACACACAGCCAGTATGTAGTAGTATGTAGTGTTATGAACACAAAGACAGTATGTAGTAGTATGTAGTGCTATGAACACACAGCCAGTATGTAGTAGTGTGTAGTGCTATGAACACACAGCCAGTATGTAGTAGTATGTAGGGATATGAATACAAAGCCAGTATGTAGTAAGGAAAAATAACTTTTATTGAAACTGTAATATATTTTGATAGTGCTATGTATTTACTAAAGCAACTTTTTTTTTCATTTCTTCATTTGACAATTTTTAGGAATATTTGTAATTATGGGTGTCAGAACAGATCCATTAACAGTAAAATTGATTTTGTATGATCAGAACTAGAATGATAGCCCCCCCCCCCCCACCACCACCACCCCCAGACTAAAGAATTTAGTTTATTATGCTACTTTGAGCCATTGATATAATGGACCACATTTTCATAAAATAAAAAATAATGTAGAATGGACTCCCATTTTTGACTCTTCAGCTCGAAAAAAACATACCCCATTTTAGACCAAAGGGCTAGAAAACGTACTCACAAAGGGCTGCACATATACGTATAGTCAGACCCATACTCCACTGCGATTTATTCGACTCTCGTAGCCTGGAGTAGTGGAGTATGGGTAACCGAGACTATGGGTCAACTTACCATGACAGATTAGTAGCGGTTGGACAGAAAGGTCCTTCGTTGTTTCTGCTTATGTAAGCACGTGTTCAGCTGGTGACGTAGTTATATAAGGGGATACAACTCTAGATCGTTCAGTCTTTCATAGTACACTATCGAGTGGCATGTGGGATTTCCAGTCACTTTGACCCAACCCTCTGTCATCTCGCCCCTTTTCAACTGACCCTCGTCATCTCGCCGCCGCCCCCCCCCCCCATACCCTGGTCATCTTGACCCCTGGGTAAAATTGTCGTTACAACAAGACATCGACAGCTAGCTCCACATATAAAAGTTGTAGATTATTAACCACTAGGTGTAACCATATAGTCCATAAGGCTGGGGTCAGAATTTACGGGGGGGGGGGGCTGGGGAGAAATTGGGGGCATAAAAAAATGAGAGTTCAAGGGAGGGGGGCTGCGAAAATTATGATTGTCTGAAAGGGGGGGGGGCGAAATATTTTGCTCATGATTCGAACCAAATTAAACCTCAGGAGCGTTCGTTTACCTTCTCAAACCTAGATTCAGAAATGAGTTGGTGAGAGCCATGCGAATGTATTTGTGTATGCCTTCAGGGAGAGAGAGAGAGAGAGAGAGAGAGAGAGAGAGAGAGAGAGAGAGAGAGAGAGAGAGAGAGAGAGAGAGAGAGAGAGAGAGAGAGAGAGAGAGAGAGAGAGAGAGAGAGAGAGAGAGAGAGACAGAGAGAGAGAGAGAGAGAGAGAGACACACACACACACACACACACACACACACACACACACACACACACAGTCTTTTTTTAAACATCCAAACCTCAGGAGCAATCGTTTACGTCTTGTAGTTTGCAAAATTATACACTTCATTTACCTACCATAGATTTAATTATGAGGCTGTCGATAGCCAATGTGTGTGTGTGTGGGGGGGGGGGGGCTACGAAACTTCTTGGGTTAATTTCGGGGGGTGGGGCATGAAATGTTTTGAGAGCGGGAAGGGGCTGCGAAAAAAATTGTGACCAAAATAATTTCTCCCCAGGTCCCCCTGGCGTAAATTCTGATCCCATCCTAACCATGCTTTGAGTGTGTTTTCGTATCAATTATTAATAAAAATTTTGATTTCAGTGTCGATATGTCGATGTCTTGTTTTAGAACATACTCTATAAAGCAATAATACTAATAGCAATGATTCACGATAATGTGATTATTATTGACATAAACCGGGGGGGGGGGGGGTTCGAGATGGCAAGGGTATGGGGGTCGAGATGACTCTAAGAATATAGGCAAGAAAGACCTAAGAAAGAATCGGGGACAAGAACAAATATCACAGAAAAAACAGAGTGACCCCCCGGCCGAAGGAACCGACCGATCCCTTAGTCAGCTTGCACTCTCGCCGTCTGATGTGTTCACGTTTTCGCGTTCTTTCGATTTCGTCAACAGCTGTACCGTGTTGTAGATAAAATTTTGAGAAGATGGTAGATACGAATAGTTCAGAAATAACAAGTTACCGAGTGAGTTAGTTAGTTAGTTAGTTTGTTAGTTAATTAGTTAGTTAGTTAGTTAGTTAGTTAGTTAGTTAGTTAGTTAGTTAGTTAGTTAGTTACAGCAATTCGTGTTATTTCAGATGGTATTACTGTGATATATTGGGTTAATGTACAAAGGGTCGTTAACAGTGCAAGGCCGAGTTACAGTGCAAGGCTAAGTTACAATATGTGAAAGAATATACGTACATGAAAAAAACCCCACAGTGATTGCTGTAAACACAGACAATGGAGAGTTCCATCTATTGTCTATGCTTTCAAAGATTACATTCTCATAGTTATTACGTAGATGCAGGCCAATTGTTTCCACTTTGGACTAATATAATGAATTTGAATGGATAATTTCAGATTTAATTCAACATGAGTTCAATAGTACTGAATTGTCTGTCATTTACACGAGAGATTGTATATTTTATATGTGGTTTACTCTAGTTATAATTACAATATTTTATGAAGACAAACATAATCGCAAGAGGGTGTAAATGTTCACAATAATTTACTTTTACTGTCATGGTAGTGTGAACGGTCTACAGATACGATTCACGTTCTTGAAATAAATATAAAGTACCACGCGGGTGTTATCTAGAGACAAGTGCTGGCGTCACATTGAATCTGCCCTATTAAAGGTGGTATGTAGCTAGAAATATCACTGGCATAGTATCAATGCCAGTCACGATATTTACATTGTGATAGTTGTTTTGACGTTGTTCTATGACGTCACACATAATGGCACCCTGAGTCCACATCGTCATGTGTAATATCAAGAGCAATAATTTCATGAATAAATTATACATGCGGGCATATTCATAAAAGTGTACATGTTGTCAACCCTCGACTTTCTTCGAGGTTGGCACAATTTGCACAAATTAAAGTTTTGTATTATACAGAATCGAGGTGGAGGGTCTATGGTATATTGGGGATATTTTTTTCTTTCAGGGCTTTTTTCAAAGGAGTTAGATAGTTTTCACATCCACACCATCTGAATGGGCGATCCCGACTTAAGTATATTTCTACACAATATTAAAAAAATACCTTTAACAGTGTTGTTTAAAGTGCTTGTAAAAATTACTAAATATGAACTCTACATAGTTTCTAGAAGTCCGTTAGCCGTTCACGTCTGATACGTAACCACTGGGAAGTTTAGATTGTCATTTACACGGAAGGCCAGGATTGTTTAGTATCTATCAAAATTCACATCAACAAAGCCGACTTGTAACCTCATAGGGACGTACCTACGTCATTCAGTGCAGAGAGGGAATACCAATGACCCCATACCGTAGATTGTATGCGATCCGGTTTATCCAGTGAACACCATGGAATATCTGCTTTATGTTGGGATGCACGTTTGTCACATGTGGCACACATTAACTAGAACAAACATTACAAATGTAACGAGCAGCGTGATAATCACTTTCGGGAGGGCTGTTTTCGATTGCTCCGATACATATCATCTGTTCATTTCAATTGTACGATGTAATACTAGTGTATATCTGTTCATTTCAATTGTACGATGTAATACTAGTGTATATCTGTTCATTTCAATTGTACGATGTAATACTAGTGTATATCTGTTCATTTCAATTGTACGATGTAATACTAGTGTATATATGATTGAATCGTTAAAATTTAGACAGTCGAGGGACGCGTCGACGGTTAATGTAATATATAATAAATGCACTCACAATGTGTAGATGTTGTTATTTTTTTGCAAACACATGTACATAAACACAGACAGGCAGACAGACAGGCAAACAGACAGACAGACAGACAGACAGACAGACAGACAGACAGACAGACAGACAGACAGACAGATACGCACGCACGCACGCACGCACGCACACACACACACACGCACACATACATACATACATACGTACATACATACATACATACATCATGCATGCATGCAGACAGACAGACAGACAGACAGACATACACACATATACAGACAGACACACATATACATATAGACAGACAGACGCACACACACACACACACACACACACACACACACACACATATATATATATATACAACATATATATGGATAAATGAACACCGACCACTACAATGTACATATTACCATACTGTATATACTCAGTCATCGCCTCAATGAGACGAGAGTCAGTGGCAAACACTTGAAATGAGTTGCATGCCTTCTGACCATCTGTGATTCTCATAACCAGTTAGTCAGTTGAGTCATGTACACGATCGCATTGAGTAACATTTTAATACATGCTGAAATAAATGGAACCACAGACGTCTACGATGGAACAGACCGAATTGGTTAAATTGATCCCCAGGAGACGATAAAATCTGTCAATTATGTTATTATTGTTTTGACTGCCAAGAATGTACCACGGACTGGACGGCAGGTGCAATGTGGTGAATTTAAAATGTCAGATCGTTCCTTTCGAATTCACTGATGATCACAATCACAAAAGGTGGGAAAAAATACAACATGTATGACCTAGTACCTGTTTATCTTGGGCTGAGGTGTTTTTCCTGCTTGCAGACGGAAATAATTAAGTCCACACTCGATTCTGACATTATCCCTCTATCTCTTTCTCCGTTGAGCGACATGTCAGTATTGTGTCCCATACACCGTCTGCAAACAGGACCAGGGTGTTTTATGCCTGTATTTTACAATTTAGGATCGACTGCGATGGGAGAACTGCACAGAATCTCATATAGGCTGTCTGAGCTGATAGATTTCTTTGGTCGCACGTGCCTTAATCAGTGTAGATGAAAATCTTAGGATTATTTTTATGTTTAGAAACTTTATATGCTTGCAATATTCAGTTATGGAAAGATGAAATTTGAGAGAAGATGAAAAACTGTACAAGAAATAAATATGGCACGTATACGTACATGCCCAGATTGATGATTGAATATTGACCTCTAGAGGGCGCCACATTAAAAAAATGCAAAAGACGTCTGTATTTGATTATGACGACATACACGGAAACCCCGAAATAGACGGATGACTCACCTGGGTGGAGATCTTTTCTTTCCAATAAACTTCAAAGGCTGAATAATGCAATTAAAACTGGTTTCATGGCATTATATGCTATCTTTCTGGGCAAATGAAACGCGACCCGTTGCATATTATTATTATACTTATAGCCTAGGGACCGGTCAGTTTCTTCGGCCTAGGGGGGGGGGGGGGTTCGGTGGATTGGGAGGGGGGCCACTCTGTTTTTGAAATTGGCAGTAGGGGGGTCATGCTGTTTTCAGAATTGTGGATAGGGGGGGGGGGTCATTGTGTTTTGGATTGTGATGGAAGAAAAAAATCCTTTTTCTACAATGGCATATAGCCTTGTCTGAAATGTGGTACATGTCAATATTTGTTCTTCTCCCCGTTTCTTACATGAATTCTTTAATATTACTTATTAGTTCAAGCATAACTATAAATATACATATACATGTATTACCTAGCTACCACACCACATGGACCCCCCACATGAGGTGGACATATCCCAGTCTCAAGTTCTTCCCCTCTTACTGTCAAGATGCTATCAAAGTATATTTCAAAAGTACTTCAACCCTGTGTAGTTGCTTTTTATATGTTGATGCTGTCTTGTAAAGCTTTGAAATTATTGTCTGAAAAGGCCTGTATAGTCTCAAAATTGACTTTTCAGAGTAAAAAACCTCCAGGGCTTCTAGGGGGAGACCCCCCCCCCCATAGGACCCCTCGTAAGAGATATACATATTCCCTGCCCAAGCTTTCCTATACCTTTCACTGTCAAGATGCTATTAATCTCCTTTTGGAATATATTTACCTTGTGTAGTCAATAATTATAATTATGATAGTGCTAACCCGGGATCTTATAAAGTAGATGCAAGACAGTCAAGCAGCTGTCCACACTGAGTCACGATCAAAAAATACCTGTCATGTGAATATTATATATATGGGGGGGGGGTCATGTTTTAGAATTAAGTGATGGGGGGGGGGGGGGTCAGCCTGTTTTTGGTTTTACAGATAGGGGGGGGGGGGGTCAGTGACTTTTTGTCGGCCCAATTTAAGAATCCACCGCACCCCCCCCCCCAGGCTGAAGAAACTGACCGGTCCCCTAGTTCTAGGCCTACATGTCTGCGATAGGCTCTAAAGCCTATGGACAGATCGAAAGAGTCGTCACTTTTGGTGCTCTACTAGATTAACAAACTATATCTTACTAATGTATATTTTAATCAAGTACGTGCTTCATGTGTTTGAACATGTGAAACAAATATAAACGTCATACATGTTTCTTACTATAGTGATCCCTGATTCAATTCAAGGGACGTACACAACGACGTGAATACATTGTAAGTATCTAGTCCGCATTTCAATATTTTCACAAGTTTATTGTAAAATGGTAAAAACTAAAGAAACAAAACAATAATCAACATTTTCATTTAGGTTTTGTGTTGTATGTATGTAGGGGTATGACATCGCTACCCATTTTATAAGAATATAGCCAATCCCTATAATGACGTCATCGTTCTGTATTAGGACCGTCATAGACAAGAATAAAACCATTTAGGAAAGGAATAACAGTTTACAAGCGACTGTGATACATTTGCAATACCAAAGCGCATCTGTCCTGAAAATAATATCGATTTAGCTGTTAGTTTTAATAATTTATTGGCATATTTCGGTAATTAGACGCGGTGGCCACACAAAAGAAAGTTGTTGTTTCTGGTCAGGAATCGTTGCCTAGAGTGGTGTGACGACGCAAATATTTTTGTTAATTGTTCATGATTAGTTGTGCAGTTGTTTTCCCTGAAGTACCAATTAATGTAGGGAGAGTTGTTTTGTGTTTTCCTTTGGATCTGCAGTCTGCATTGGCTGGACAAACACGAGAAATTGCGGTTTTCTTAGGAAAATATCGTACGAATCCTGCTGCTACAAATGTATCAATCTTTATACTGGTTTTTCCTTACAGGTAGGAATATATAGTCAAAAGGTTGTTATATTTAGTCTGTAGACCAGGAAAACAACAATCTAAAAAATATTACATGCCGTGGAAACGGGTGTACATATCCCGGGTATATACGGGATCACGAAAGCCGAGTAAAGTCGAGGATGGCAAGCTTTCCTGTGCTGAGAATAGGAGGCGGGCATTTGGACATTTTTGAAAACTAACTTTCATTGGAACTTGAAAAATCACAAATATAGAGCTAAATTTCTTGCATAAATCAAGAAATTGCAAGACTATACCCTTACGGAAGGCATTCAGATTAAATCTGGTGTACGTTGTCAGGCACTAGGAATAGTTGGCAAATCAATAGCGCCCTCAATAGGTACAATAGAAAGTAGTGCTTCTTTCAATATAACACGAGAGAAGAAGAGAAGAGAAGGAATAGGTAGGTGCTGTCTAAAATATTATTCTCCTCAGCCAAAGTTGAAAGAGGTTTGCCTCCCAGGTTCTTAACATCAATCTATTTCTAAGGATGTCTATTGGTGACACAATGGTCCATGACTATAAACATATATGGGCTTCATCATAGACAATGCATAATTTAAAAAGTGATAAATGTATTTCAACACACATACATCACCACATTCTCCTGTCCCTTTCTCTCTCTCCAACGTCTATGGATACATAAACATGACAGCAGGCCACTATCCAGAGCACAAAGATGAGAGCTGATCCTTTTGTGTACACACTGCAGTACAATGTGACATCACATGTCAAATGTTAGGTGTTTACACAGGGAATATATACATCTTTAATATCGAACCTCTGTCTAGGCAATTTTTCATGAAGAAAAATGTTTAGGAACTTTTCAAGGAAAGCGAAAGGTAACCATTCACTGTTTTTCATCTTCCATTGGGAGCACCCACCCTCCAGATTGGGGATATTCCTTATGCATGTAATAGTTAGGTGAACCTTTAACTCCATGTTTTGAAATTTTTCAGACAGAAAAATGGACTCATCATTGTATATAAAAATAATAATAATAATAATAATAATAATAATCTTTATTCATACTGGATAGTTCTTTAAGAATATAAACACTTGTCTCCCAAGAAGTCCAGTGAGGGCCATCCCTCATGGGTTCAGTGTTAATGCAGGAGAAAACCTGCGTTGTTCGGTAGAGTCAAACTAAACGACACCCTTCTTACTTACAGCGTGGTAAATTTAATCGAACCCTGAATGGGGTTCGAACCCCTACCGCAGTGGTAAGAGGCAAGTGGTTTAACCAAACAGCCACCGATGTTTCATGATGAGGACACGCAACCCAACGGTGGCACATACCTGTTTAATCTAGTGCTATCTGTACAGTGGCATGAAATCTCAAGATCTCTCTTTACATCTAGCTCTATGAGGTCCTGAGATGAAATTTCAAATTCATACAAACCCACCCACACAGTCATTAACATCATGTCTTTGTTAATCAATCACAGAATTCTAACCAATAACACTGTCCTTCATAAAGTTAGTGTTTATTGGGAGCAGTCACATAATGTCCATATATGGTATATTTGTCACCTCAGGATGCTGCTCATTTACATGAACAACTAGTGGTTTGTGATTTCTCATTGAGCTTGACAAGATGAGAAGATGATTTGATACCATGGGTAGCATCTAGACTAATATGTGTTTGGGGTGGGGTGGGAGGTGGGGGATGGGATGGGGGTGGGGGCTGTTTTCAACATAAAGGATGAAGGTTTCATACTTGTACATCAATTCTTTTATTGTATGCAATTAAATATATTGTTTACAAAGTTAAATCTTGGAAGTAAAGTGAAATGTATGAACTGAATGGAAAATTAAAATCAATGAAATCAGAGTTTATTCATTCTCTTCTTCCTCCTCCTCTTCACCATCACTTGTTTTGTGTGACTTAGCTGAGGATTTCTTCTTTAGCACTTCAAATTTTCCGTCATTCGACCACATGTAGTCCAACGTGATGTGAAATTCAGCCATTTTATGATCTAAAAGTTTCTGTTGAAATAATAATTGAGAGACAAACATTACTTGAAAAATTCATCTCAAAAAGAGGGACAGTGTTACACGCTAACTCAAGTATGAGGGGGGACCAAGATAAATAACTTTGCCCCCCTTTGGGATGGTACTCACTTTAATAGGTAAGAGAATTGTCACGCCTGTAAAATGTTTTATTTCCTATTTCTGAGATACACTCACTTTTCGCTGGAAATGTTTGAAAAGGTTTCTGTGCAGTTTCATTCCAGTGGGCCAACAGCCATATTGGATTATGCATATGATTTGGCAGCCATATTTGATCATGCAAATGATGTGGCAGCCATATTGGATTGTGCAAATGATGTGGCAGCCATATTGGATTATGCAAATGATTTGGCAGCCATATTGGATTATGCAAATGTCAAGAAAATACTAACCAATAATCTTGCTTGTTCTGGTGTGAGTGTGTCCCCAATTGTACAAACTGTGTAGTCTGACAACAATGTGACTACTCCTAAAAGACACAAGAAGAGCAAAAAGTTACCACTGTGAAATTTAAATAAATAAAATATGAATGCATCCACCAGCTACAACCATGGCACCTAAAGTTAGCCTCTTCATTAACATACAATGGATCATTTAATGGAATGTTGTCTTTTTCCACCTGCCTAAAGTGACAGTCGACAGTCATTATAGTCAAATTGTTTGAGTGGCTGTCTATTGATTTGCAATGCTGATGGTTTGAACCTAGAATCTGCCATTTGTTTTTGAACTTCTAAAACCTCTGGGTGAGGTGTGACCCATTATTGTGCCCAAGTCACCCCAGTTGTATAAATCAAAGATTTGAATGATACGTCTAGGTACATAGTCAGATTTTAGGGCAGTGAAGAAATGAAGTTATGATTGTCAAATATTTTTAGAGTGGCTGATTCTTGATTTGCAAGGCTGTTGGTATACACAGGGAACCTTGCACACCCCTGTAACATTCACATATCTATGACAGGGTTGTGAACATAGCTGTACCAGCTCAGTGGAGGCACAGGGGCTGTACCAGCTATGTGAAAAAATATCCATGTAACAGCTCTGGCCAACACACTAGGTGTACATACCTAGATTTGATAGATGTGTAACTGGTATGCCAACATCAATGTAACATGGATGTGAAAAATAGCAATGCAGCATAGGTTTTTTATACATCTGCTTACGCAAGCTTTTTCCCACAGCAATATACCAGCTGTGTGAGCATAGCTGTAACATGGGTATTTCCCACAGCCATGTACCAGCTATGTCAACATTGCTGTAACAGCGGTATTTCAAACAGCCATGTACCAGCTGTGTGAGCAATGCTAGTCAGATATGAACAAAAGGGTTGCTACAGGGTATTGCTACAGGGTCTGGCATCAATGTGATCGCTGAACTTCATTTTCGCACTTCTAAACCAAATTTCGACGGAAAACTTTCACTCCTTCAATGATAACAGCTTTTAAATTTACTACCATGATGTTGATAAGTTGATAAAAATTTACTTCTAATGTGAGATATGGTGCTGGATTTCTTGTAGAATTTTTATGTACTTACAATAATCAATCGTAGTTGAGTGACACTACAGTTTTCATCATAGTTTACATCATATATAAACGTTTGATGTTGCACTTGTGAATGTTCATTTAGGGGGAGGGGGTTTTGACCTAAACGACTGATGTTTGTTTGCTGAGCTTGTGCGACATTCTGTGAATCAAACAACCTCCCTAAACACCAGATTTTAATCTGACTCAAGGGAGATGTAAGCACAGCAATTGTGAAATACGGTATTTAAAGACTCATGCTAGATTAAGATTAAAATTCAGGTGAGGAGTACAGCTGTCTGACAAAGATATTAAAGTTAGTCCTCTACAAAAGAATGATCCTTTCTAATCTTGATAGCTCCATTGACAAGACAACACTAATGGGAAAACCTGGCATTGAATCATGGGAAAACCTGGCATTGAATCATGGGCCTTTAGAATAAACAAATCATTCCTACTTATTGATCAGATGAGGATTTGGAGTTTAATGTATAATATAATTTTATCATGACTTCCTACTTGCAAAATCAATGAAAAACAACATACATCAAGTCCTTGTTTATAACTCAATAAATTGCAAGAGATTAATAAAGTGGGTGAAATGTTTGTTATCGTACATACAATAACAAACTTTCTTACACATATTTTAGCTGTTTGCAATGTAATGATTTACAAACACAGACTTGCTCAATGTTGTTTCACATTGATTTTTCAAGTAGGAAGCCATGATAAAAGTCCAAAATAAGTACCAAATCGTCGTCCATATGATCACTTTAATTGCTTTACTAAGATTGTGTAATGGAGTCCAGTGGTCAAAAGTCTCTGGGTTAGATTTGGAAACGGAGGCATTATATTATTTTTTTTCAATCTAGAAATCCTAGTGCTGCTAGCTACCTTTGCCTAGAAAATCAAAATAAATATTTGTATGCCTGGTTTACAGTATATCAATTGTTATCAGCCTGTGTACATCTCTCTGGTTACTCTGCATGTTCTGAGCACATACTTCCATGCTCTGAAGGTGGTAAATAGATGTTTCACAGGTAATGTCAGATCTTTCAAGAAGTCATAAAAACAGACTCCTGATTTGGAGTGAACATTTATGTGCGTGTGTCACCTTAACGATTCACATTGTCTAATGTAACACTGTCATCCATGTTGTAGAACTCAACTTTATTACCCGTGCAGTAGAGTTTTGTGTAGCATACACAATCTCCAAGCAGAGATGTTCTTGGATTTTCCACAGCTACTACCATAGAAAATTGAAAGACAGAAAAGGTCCATGATGTATATATTTAGTATACATATGAAATACTTTGCATGTATTTTATGGATGTGGTTACATCATGAAGGGCGGGGGGGGGGGGGGGGGGGGGGCACCAATGTTGCCTGCTATGTGTCATCAAGAACACATGATATGTAAGGTGAGCATGACCTTTGTAGTAATACCGAGTCTAAGTACAGTCATTCCTAAAAACAGCACAATAAAATGTACGTCACAAGCTTGCTCCATTTATGAAAATTTCAGCAATTTCATCTTATTTATCAAATATATATTGCCTATGGTGTCAAAGTCACCAGCTTGTTACTGTTTACATCCTGTCACCCTCAGGGGAAACCAGAGAAAACTATTCATCAGATATTATGTTGATAACAATGGTTGTCATGGCAAAAAATTTGGATTGTTGTGATTTGTGATCATTAAAGGTGGCACACAGCTTGTTAATCTGTATGAATAGTTCACTAATGAGCGATGCATTCTATTCTCCAAGTCATATTCTAATTTGCGAAATAAGAATAATAGTTTCTATTTCCAATATATTTTAAAATAGCAATCTTGAGGGGTTTCTTTGAAGTAATGTCATGCCAAGATGAATAAACAACATACAGCGTGTGTTGACCATATATGAATTTAACAAGTCTTAGTAGAAGACACAGACACCTCAAAACAAAACATTTCCTGTAAATATGTATGTTGTTGTAAACTTGATTCGAGTACAATGAAAATCAGCCATACTACAATATTATCATACATACAAATGTCATCAATTTGTAAGATTAAGGGCAAAGGAGTCACTACCAGGTTCTCACATTCGAGCTAACTTATCAGTGGAGCCATAAGGACAGTATATAGTTATTCTTTTGTTGTGTGCTAACGTTTTCTGTAACTCTGCCAGACAACTGTGTTTTGACACCTACATATTAATTCTAAACTGATCTTGGCTTTTCAAGACTTGTTTTGCCTCAATAACTTAGTGTGGTTAATTGTCCAGTGAGATACATGCACTGAGAAGAGAAATATTTCATGACATCCAATCTAACTGCAGACTGTAAGAAAACATGGTCTCACTCTGCCCTCAATGGCCTGCGCGTATATACCAATGCATGAGGGGGCAGTGAATCATGGCGTACATGACAGACAAGTCTGAATGTAGATTTTGAAATTTTCAGTGTATGTCATCCTGTACTGTTGGTTCTTTGTTCAGTCCAAGCAGTCCAAGATTCTCACCTTAGTGTTATCTCTTATTAGTGGAACAATAATGCTAACACAGTATCACTCAATTGATAATTTATTCCAGTGTTTTCAAATCATTATATCATACTGATTGGACATTGCTCATTTTCCCATCGCACTTTCCAAAAGTTTGTTTGTCAATAGTTTGTTAGTGTTCCTATTTGATTTCTATAATTTATCAGGTATTTATAAAAATGGTATTACAGTAGTGTTCTGGTGTCTGATGTTTGGGGATGGTGGCAATAAATGTATTATGAATTAAACATCTATCTTGTCTAAAGATCATATTCATAATCAGGTTGACTTATTAATAAACTTGATATTCACATTGTATGTCTACTTCTATACAGTATCTAATGAAAAACTCAACATTACATTGGGTTGCAGGACATGATTTTTTTTCACGTCCTGTATATACCAAACTTTGAAATTGTATTTGGCAATAAGGACATTTAGATATTATTCTCCAATATTTTCCTTTGTTCTTTGCATGAGCTTTCCATTATATTATGCTGGAAGAGATACTGGGTATATGACAAATGATGTTACTACGCTATTAATGCACAAAAATCAGCCTTACAGGGAAATAGTCACGATGGTCTAATACTTAGAGTGACCAGCTTGGACTCTGTGTCAGTTCAGTAGATTTGTGCCCTGTTGCTGCCATTTGTTTCTGAATGGCTGAAGTCCTTGGGCAAGATTTGAACAACGACAGTGCTCCAGTCGATTCAGCTGTATATTTAGGAACCTGGTAGGATAGAGGTCACTGTTTGAATGCAGAAGCTGCAATGAACTGTATGCTCCCCTGGGAGTTCAGGAAGTATAAAGGGCCATTGTGCTGCTATAGGTTTATGCTAGGGGTATTAAATGTAAAGTACTTTTAGCACAAAGTGGGTAAGCACTATTGAACGGCTATGTTTCAATCCTTTGTCTTAGCATTAGTGTTACCTTATCAGTGGAGTCGTAATAATCATTTGGACCATCCTTTTCTATATCTCTGCTAGAAAACTGTTTTTCTTACCTAAATTTTAACCCTAATCTGAAATGTGCCTTTAATTAGACCAGGAAGTTGACAAAAACCTCTAACTAAAAATTTCTCCAGCCTCACTCACCTTTCGTTAGTGTTGTTGGCAATCCAAGTTGTCTGAGATGGGGTTCCATTGAATGTGAAAACTCTACAAGTGGGCCTTCATTAAGAGTAACTGTGTATGCAGCTTGGTTTCCAGACCTAGCATAGTCTCCTGCACTGAACTTACTGAACCATCTATCAACAACAACAAAATGATATTAAAGTACTTTTAAAGGCCTACCCTGCATATAAATAGGGGATTACGCTGACGCTCACAGTCTGTAACACACTCACAGAGCTTATAGAGCACCTCTCAAACTACCATTTTAGAGAGTATTACAGATTTTTTATTTCCTTAT
Source organism: Glandiceps talaboti (assembly GCF_964340395.1). Classification (NCBI taxonomy): domain Eukaryota; kingdom Metazoa; phylum Hemichordata; class Enteropneusta; family Spengelidae; genus Glandiceps; species Glandiceps talaboti. The sequence goes on along the minus strand of NC_135561.1, from coordinate 19,652,192 downwards.
GTGGGACTAAAATATTATGAATATACAGGAAAGAAACCTGTCACTCTATTTTTGAGATTAGTTGTGTTTTGAAGACTGTATTTATGAATATGTTGGTTTGAATGTTGGAGTGTCAAGACACTGACCTGGGATTGAAAAAAGGAGCATTACTACAACTCACCCAAACATTTTTAGTCACAGCTTCAATTCTATTGAACTTTTTTTTTTTGAATTTCTTCAGATTGAACAAATCTTTTAAATACAGTCTGTACACTCATCTCTTTAAGCAGTAACACAGAGCGTGACTATGTTGTAATCTTTACCTTCATTTTTAGCAATGTAAATTTAAAAAGCACATGGGTAAATTAGGTGACTCAAGGTTTTCCCATAAACCTTTGCAGAAAAACCCCAAAATAGCTCAACACATGTCAAGTGCAATAGCACCTCCTTACAAGATTTCAAAGGTTGACTAAATTACTGCAGTGTTATTTTATCACCCAAAAGTCATGTTTTAAGTTCATAGGCGTGTACAAAAGGTAGAAATAAGTCTGATTGGACTTTTCCTTTAATGCAAATCGGTGACCAATTTTCCTCAAAAATAATGTTCTTGATATCTCTCCAAACTTTGTCATATGAAAGCTTGTAACTTTCTGGAGGTTCACTGTCTAGATTTCAAGGAAACAGACGTTCTTTTATACCCACCGTGTTAACACTGCATTAGGTGGCCATATTGGTTTTAAAATAGGGAACTTGCAAACCCGCCATGTTGAATGTTGCATCATGGGAAATATGATAATAAATACTAATGAATTAGTATTGTAAACAATACTGTCACATTGTTTGCAACCACGAATGATCAATTCATAGTTGCCCTGACCAGTGTGGGAGGTTTATTTTATCGGTAGCTCCAGGTAATAGGTATTACGATAACCACAGATAATCCCATAGTCCTTTACATCTGAGCATGCTCAGTTTGGATTGCAAGTTCCCTATTACTTAATTTCAACATCATTTTGACCTTTATTCCATGGTGACCCCGGATCATTTGTTCTTGAGTTTAACTGAAAGTGATCGTGACTTTTTGTTAAAAAGTAACAGCAATAGTTTAAGATTTATATTTTTCAGGCACATACCATGTTAGAGACTTGACTGCAAGAACTTACTTGGTAACTTCATCTTTGCTTTGATTTGTAAATAACAGTCCAACATTTCCTATTAATTTGTCACTTAATTTGTGTAAGTTGTCTCTGTATTCATCTTCTTTTCTTCTTCCAAGTGCTAGTGATGTCACTTTATTTTTACCAAAGAAAAACCTGGTGAATATTGAAACATGATGGGAGATTAGGCACCATATCAATACACTGCACAAACAGGAAAGTTGAACCAAATGACTGGCGACAGTAAGTTCAAATTATGAAACGATTGGTTCAAATTATGAAATAATTTTTTCAGATTATCAAATGATTGGCCCAGATTATCAAAGTACTTCTCCAGATTATCAAATGATTCGTTCAGATTATCAAATGATTGGTCCAGATTGTGAAATGATTGGAGTCTGCAGCTTCACATTACCAAATGCCTAGCGACTAACTTCAGATTACCAAATGATTGCAGACTATGTCCAGATTATCAAAAGATTGGATAGTAAATTTAGATTATCAAAAGATTGGATAGTAAATTCAGATTATCAAAAGATTGGAGATAGTAAATTTAGATTATCAAATGATTGGAGGTAGTAAATTTAGATTATCAAATGATTGGAGGTAGTAAATTTAGATTATCAAAAGATTGGAGATAGTAAATTTAGATTATCAAAAGATTGGAGATAGTAAATTTAGGTTATCAAAAGATTGGAGATAGTAAATTTAGATTATCAAAAGATTGGATAGTAAATTTAGATTATCAAATGATTGGAGGTAGTAAATTTAGATTATCAAATGATTGGAGGTAGTAAATTTAGATTATCACAAGATTGGAGATAGTAAATTTAGATTATCAAAAGATTGGAGATAGTAAATTCAGATTATCAAAAGATTGGAGATAGTAAATTCAGATTATCAAATGATTGGAGATAGTAAATTTAGATTATCAAAAGATTGGTCAATATCATAAGATGATTGGAGACTATAAATTGTTTACTCTGCAGTATCAAAACTGAATAGTGGGGGAAAAAAGAAGAAGTTACCTGCTGTGTTTCCATTCACTTCTGACATCTTTCAATTTGTTATTCCTCATATTTTGTACTGAGAAAAGAAAAATTCTGGCATAACTGTCAACAGACCCTTGAATCTATAAAAAGGAGAGAGACAGAAAGAGAAGCTGATGTCAGGGGTGAACAAATCGTTTTGTGAACTGGTGGTCCCCGGACCAGTGCCTTAAAAAATCCATTGGTCCTGCTGGAAGAGTTAGTGGTCCAAGGTCCCGCTAATGTGAAACATTAAATCTTGCCTATGAATCTGTATATTCAGACGACTTTTTAACATAGTTATTAACAGTAAGGTACTAGTCCGACAGACCAGACAAGGTAAAATTTGTGTGGTCCGCCCAAAAAGTCACTAGTCCTGGACCCAGGACCAGTGGATTTGTTCACTCCTGGATGTGAATACCAGGGATGTTTTATTGCCTATGTTCAGTTCAGTTTTATCGATGGGACTACTAATTCTTTCAGATTCTAATCATCCCTCTAGTGTAGTTCATGGAAAAGATTTACAGATGTTGATGATATATTATTCAGGTTGTTTGTTCCACTTGGTCATACAACTCTGCTGATGCAAAAATGGTTCCTTATATCTAGATATGATTCTTATACAGTGCATTCGTTTCCACAAAATGAGTTTTATAATGTACAAAAACATTGGGGGTAGATTGGGGGTAATGACAGTTCTAAGCCAAGATGGAACAGCATTCCACAAGCATGGAGTACAAATTTAGAATGCTGAGTGGTTGACATGGATAAATTCAATCTGATTAAAATCTGATGTGGTGAAAGCGGCTACATGCTTTATTTACCTCTATTTCCATCGTTCTGTGTCGTTTGCTTTTGTTCCGAGTGATTGCCACCTTCCCACAGGGTGAAAGCGGCTAATTGCTTTATTTGCCTCTATTTCCATCATTTTATGTCGTTTTTTTTTCTGAGTGATGACCTCTTTCCCACATGATGAAAGCAGCTAAATGCTTTATTTACCTCTATTTCCATAGTTTTGTGTCATTTGTTTTTGTTCGGAGTGATTGCCATTTTCCCACATCAGATGCAAGAGGTAAATAAAGCATTTAGCGGCTTTCAAAAACATCAAATTTTAATCAGATTGGGATGAATTGCACTCCATGAGTTCATTCCTGAGTAGAGCAAAGCTGGTGCTATGCCAAGTTAGCATCTCACCAAGATAGTTTGGTTGAAGCAAAACCACAAAGGACTTTGAATGTTAAGCAGGAGGAGGAGGAGGGGAAATATAATCCAAGTTGACAAAATTATAAACCTTATTAGCCTGAGCTGTGCAGATTGGTGATGTCACTATCTTGGTGTCAATAGATGCAGCATGTATATGTGTATCAAGTCAACCCATGTGGTTAATTTGTGTAGATTGGTCTCGCTGGTGTTGTACTGGTAGCCAGTGCAGCTCTATAGGGCAGGGGTGTGGTTAGTCTTGCTGCTAGACATTCAGGCTTTCTTTCGATGCTATAACTATAAGCGAACGAAGTTCGCATGTGAGGGCCTGCCCGAACAGTCTAGCGAATGTCATTTTCAGACCGGACATTCCACTGAGATTACGATAAGCGGTGGGTTGGGCCATCTATCCATATATATACTTTAATATATTCAATCTCTGCATGCAGGTGTTGACAAACACATTTATGTCATTACTATGTCTTATCAGTTTATGGTAATTGTGTTTGATGAGTGTGTAGACGTTGTCATTCACACATTTTAGTTAACGCATTGGTGGTTATTTTTACAAGCCCCTCCTTAAGATGAATATGCATGAAAATTTAGCCATTGTCCTCTGTTTGTGCTTGTCGCTAATACGGTTCTCTGATTGGCAGTTATTTATATCCTGATGACATTCGCTAGACCTCGGATGTTCCATCCTCGATAGCGTTGTTCGGCTGTGTGTCGTATTTTATCGGAAGAACATCCGAGGGCTAGCTGATAGACTAGGGTGTGGTTACACTTGTCTTTAGTTAATAATTTGGTCAAACAGCAAAGTGTTTACAAATCTCATATTCTAGGTGGTCAAACAGCAAACTCTTGCAGTAATCAAGACATGAATAGACATACATGAATAAGTTTCTCTGGGAATTTTATCAAGCAATGTTTTCCAATCTTGCAGAGGCCAATCTACACAAATTAGCCACATGGGCTGACATGATACATTGCATCCATTGACACCAAGATAATGACATCACCAATCTTCACAGCATAGGCTAATGAAGTTTATAATTTTGTAAACTTGGATTACGTTTCCCCCTCCTCCTTTCGCTAAGTCTTGTATGTTTTGTTGCTTAGGCCTTCCTCGTACATCTATTTTCTACTCCGAGTGAACAAACCTAAATTTACATACTGTTTTATTTACTTCTTAAAATCAGCTCAACAAGGGAAAGAACTAATACTATAGATACTGTAAACTTCTATATTTTCACGTGTGTATTTTTGGGGAATTTGGTACCTTGTGGCACATTTCTAGCCTATACCATGTCATCATGACAACCAATTTTCCATCTCTGCTGATGTGTGATTAACTGTAGACTTAATTATAAACCGATAAACGATACCCAATTAGATTATATAAAATGAATGCCTCATTAAAAATGTTAAATAAAGGAAGTTTTTTGTCACATTTTTTTGTATAGCTGTGTTGTAAATGGGTTGTGCCTTCACACGTATTCTTTTGATACTGCTTGGTTCTGCCTTGTTCACGCCTCGCATTTGCTTAAAGGTTTAGTTTGAATGTAAAGCAGTGCACATACTGAAAGTGTGAACGTTTTCCTTTCATTTTTGCAGTTAAATATAAATTATCAAAGATGTTTTCAGTCTATCAAACGTAAAAATTGCATATAAACTGTTGGTTTTGCGTTAAACTTCACTTGCGATCTGATTGGCATACATAGCTGTTTACTTAACATCACTGATTACGACTATAAAGTATTGACATGTGGCACTACATTATCTGAATACGAATGCTTAAATAGTACCTGGTCTACCTCATCCTATGAGCACGTCCAACCCTGAAAACACTGCAAAAGCTAACAAAGAAGTTTCAAAAGTGCTCACTGAAGTCAACTCAAGTGGTTTAAAGAGAAAGAGAGGCCAGTATGAATACTACAGTTCTGAACTACGGGATGAAATTGGCAAGTTTGCATCAGAGAATGGCAACACAAAAGCTGTACAAAAATATACCACTTTGCTGGGTAGGAAGATCAACGAAAGCACCATTCGCTCGATGAAAAAAGTCTACTTATAAGAAGTTAGAAAGGGACGACCCAAGCCAGTCATGGCACTTCCCATGCAAAACATGGAAGACCATTCCTGCTAGGTGAGCTCGACAACAACATAAAAGCAAACATACACAACATGAGAGATTCAGGCGGTATCATCAATAAAAAGTTTGTGGTAGCCGCTGCAAGAGGCATCGTACTACAGAACAACTGAGGTCTACTCAGTGAATTTGGCCGCCCTATCAACGTAACCCGTACCTGGTCAGAGTCACTCCTTTGATGAATGTGTTTTGTCAAGCGTAAGGGAACCAAGGCAGCTCATAAAGTGCCCGTAGATTTTGCCAAAATTAAAGCCGAGTTCTTAGAATGAATCACCGGCATCGTTTCTACAGAAGCAATACCCCCTGAGTTCGTCATAAACTTTGATCAGTCAGGCATAAACATTCTTCCAGTAAGCTTGTGGACTTTCGCAAGACAAGGTGAAAGTCAAGTGCCGATCATTGGTTTGGAAGATAAGAGGGCTATAACAGCATTGTTTGGTGTAAGTTTGGTGTAAATTTTCAGAGCTCACCAAAGTTAAGTGCAAGTTTTTTGCAGAAACTTCATGATGCTGGCATTGCAGCAGTTTTTGTTCTGGCGAACTGTACCTCAGAATTACAGCCTCTCGGTCTCAGTTTCAATGGCAAGTTCAAAGAGTATATTAAAGAAGAATTCAACAAATGGTATGTATCACAAATTTCATCAGCCTTGGATCGCAATGAAGACATCATTCATATCAAAGTCAACCTGACCCTGTCACATGTGAAACCGTTACATGCAAATTGGTTTTTGACAGCGTATGACAAACTCCGTAATGATCGTGCCACCATTATTGAAGGTTTTGAGAAATCATCCATCAAAGCCGCGATCTCCAATATTCAAATATAGAGAACATTCAGAACTGATCCAGAAACATTTTGCTGAGAAGTAAATACTGTATGTGAATCTTTACTATCTTTACTATAGGAACTCGCTATTCTTCATTAGTGATCTTGTGAACCGCCATTTTGAGTTGTTGCTTACAATATTGCTAGATGCTATCAGTATCACATTACATTGTAATTTTTCATAATTTTAATGTATATGAATGCCATTATTTTTTTTACAAGAAGTGGACAATTTATGAAGTAATTTATCAAACTGTGGATTAGGAAATGTATCTCTATTTTTCATGTTGACAGTATGTTTCGACCGTGATTAGTCGTATTTCAGTATTTTGTGTCCCTGTAAATTCATAACTTTCTGGGAATTGGTATGAAAATGCATTTGTTCTGCTTTTGAACTTGAGAGAATAAAGCAAAGATAAACATGACAATATAATACACATATTATTTCATTCTTATTTGTTTAATCCATAAAAGTAGATGTCTGATTGTGTTGAAGTGTATGTGTGTACTGTTTGCAATGTGTTCAGAGCACAAGAGAACATAAAGTGGGAGATGCCTCATTGATCCACATATGTAAACACTTGCTACCCGTCAGTTTCTCCCTATGTAATGTGGGGCACCACTCACTATCTCCACATTACATAGGCAGAAAAAATGATGGATTGATGATCACCAGTTTAAGTGGACACAGGCTTTATTTGTAAGGTTTCGTTTACAACAAACAAATGAGTGTGTGTATGTGTGTATTTGTGTGTGTGTGTGTGCATACTTGTACGTGCATTTATTTTTGTAACTGTACATGATGTATGTAATATGTATCATGTACTGTTTGTACATTAAGTAATGTATGTATGTATGTATATATGTATGTATGTATGTATGTATGTATGTATGTATGTACTGTATGTATGTATGTATGTGTGTGTGTGTGTATGTATGTATGTGTGTGTGTGTGTGTGTGTGTGTATGTATGTATGTATGTATGTATGTATGTATGTATGTATGTATGTATGTATGTATGTATGTATGTATGTATGTATGTATGTATGTATGTATGTATGTATGTATGTATGTATGTATGTATGTATGTATGTATGTATGTATGTATGTGTCCCGTATCTATGCATTTTATTACCAACGATCACAGTGTATCAGATATGTCTATTTCAGGAATTTGTAAGGTTTCTGGTGATGAGAAAGTAAGGGAAGAGAAAATCACTTTCCGTCTCGGAACGCTGGAGCCCCTTGGAATTAATAGATTATTCTCGTCATTACCAGTCTAATCAGGTTTTTTTTTAATTCCAGGCGTGTTCTATTGGGTTCTATTTGGTGCGTGCGAATATTAGAACTTATCACACGTATAACCGTTAATCACTAGCGGTTGTCGTTCTGTTCCATAACATTCAGATGTGTTTAGGTGTTTACCTAACGTGTCTGAAGCTTGTTGATAATACCTTGAAAAAGAATTTTTATTCGAAATGTTGGATTTTACATCTATTTATACAGACTGACTTACAAGTTCCATATGCATTTTTATGTATGAATGTATGTAGAAAAAAAAATACATATTGAACTTGTGAGACAGTCTGAATAAAGAGATGTAATCCGATGTTTCGAATAAAAATTCTTTTTCAAGGTATAAGGCAAGACAGTTGGTAAATACCTGACTATATCTGAATGTAGACTATATCTGAATATATCTGTAATGTCTGGCTGTCTGTATGTATGTATGTATGTATGAATGTATGTAAGTTTTGAAATAATTTTGTTCGAACAAAATCAACATTTAAGCATGTGTCCCTACGATCAAAGCACGTTCAAACGGTGTTTTTCCTTTTCTGAACACATAAACATCACTATATTTCATAAATCAATCAATTTATGTTTACCTCTTCTACCAGCTTCTGCTTCAGCTCGAGTCCCTTCTTACGTGTGTTGGTCAGGGCAACTAGACACGAAAATAGATGAAGAGTTATTGTAGATTATTCCTATCTTAAATAAACATATACAGCCAGTATTTCTAAATAATGGAACAAAAACATTCGACAAAAATAATACACATTCCTACCCCGTCTGTCGCGTTTCGATTTCGGCATGATGGTGAAAGAATTTCGTTGACACCGACCGGAAGCACGTGTAGCGGTATTCGTGTGTTCGTTATCTTTAATCGTCTTTCCTCAAGCGCAATAACGCTAACACGCATGCGTAATGCTATAAAAACCATATCGCAGAGTGAAACAAGCAAATGTCAATCTCACATATTAGTTCGGTCTATTGAAATGATTTTTTTGATATTGCAAACTGATATGCAGCCATACATATCAGGTTCTTCTACCTTTCAAAATAAAATATCGTGGGAAAATTTACTGATATATGATGTCATTTTGGACCAATAACAGTTCCTAGTAACCATGACGTCATTATTTTCCCTAGATTTGAAATACTGAAACCCCGTGCACTGAACTGTGGAAGAGGAATCCAGGTAACCGCACCACCTACAATTTACTACGCTGGACCAATATAGTCCCGGAATTCCTCGTATACTCGATTTTCGGGTTAAATTTAAAGCAGGTAGGCATTTTGTAAATTACTTTTAAACTTGTATATTATGAACAAATTCCTCGATGTTGGTTTTATGTGTGATGTTGTGTATGATATGAGGTGAATGAATATTTAAAATTTTCTCTGAATGTGCTCGGTCTAAGTGTCCGCCATTTCTAGACCCTTGAAGTCCTGTAATATAGTTAGAATATTGTGTAGGAAGGGTTCCATTTCTTGACTCATCTCATTGATTTGTTTGAGACGACAGACTTTTTGATTATAGAGAAATGGATCCAAAGCCCACAGATAAAGACGATCTGGTGCACAAGGCCAAATTGGCCGAGCAGGCCGAGCGGTATGATGATATGGCCCAGGCAATGAAAGCTGTGACAGAAGGAAACATAGAGCTGAGCAACGAAGAGCGTAACTTGCTGTCAGTGGCTTACAAAAATGTTGTCGGGGCAAGGCGTTCGTCATGGAGGGTGATAACTAGCATCGAGCAGAAAACTGAAGGCAGCGAGAAGAAAAGGTCGATGTCAAGCGAATACAGAAAGAAAGTTGAACAGGAACTACGAGATATCTGCAACGATGTATTGGTAGGTAGAACGATGTTTCATGGCGAGAACTACACTGTCTGCATTATAATGACATGTTTATTTCTTGACATTTCAGAATTTTTTATATCTTGACTTTTACTGTTCTTTTCAAATTGATATTTTTTCTTCTTATATACAATGGCATATGTCTAGACTTGTGGTAAGATTTTGTGGTTGCCCATTCATTAGGTGTACGGGTCGGGTCATTCAACTCGCCGGGCACGTCTTTTATGTGGATGGTAATGTTACATAGAAAAGATTTGACAACACTTTGGCCCCACTCATTGTATTCTCTTTAAATAATTAACACTATGGTAATTTCAATAGGAACGTGTTTTCGTAAATTCAACACAACAGACTCCCGATTTTCATGTATTGAATATAAAGAATGTCTATGGTGCACTGTCGAACGATCGCCAAAGGAGTGAGTAATGTGCAACTGAAATGACAGTGTTACATTGCTTGCCCCACCCAACAATTAACTGTTTAGTATTGAATCCCTACTAAATATCCAACTTCGCCTTATTTTCTTGAGTGAAATAGTCAGACTTGACACCATGTGTGCATCAGTGACAAAAATGTGAACATGGAGTAGTATTTTTTGATAAAAAGGGAAGTTGTTACTTAAAGAGGTAACGGCAGCATGACCATGCAAATGAGGGGTTCAATGTGCTATATATGGCAGTGAAACATGCAAGCTATGTAGTCGCTCTTCTAAACAGGTTTTAAGTGCTCAGTAGTTCAGTAGATGAGTTGTTATACACCAACATGGCAGTTCTCGAGAGCTTGAGTAAGGGAGATCGGTATAATTGCCATGATTTTGTTGCAGTGAGAGGCTGTCATAAGTTGATAGAACTGTCATGGTTCAATACGTTTCAAATAGAGAGACAGGCTTTCATGTGAAGTAGACATGTTTCAGTGATGTGTGTAGAGGAGAAATTGTCATATTGGCCATTTCCTGAGAGTAGGGTTGAATTGAATTATTAGTCTCATCTTCTCCTAATGCAGGGTATATGACCATACAGGAAGTATCGTACAAATCTTATGAAATTAGTCATAGTGACTGTCCTATTCTTACTGCAAGTAAACTATTAGTGTCTTGGGACAGAACACATGGGTTCAATATTCAGACTGTGTGATGGATTATCAGGTGTTGGAATCGTGCCAAAAGGACTAGACATAGACTGCAATGATTATTAAATCCTTCAAGCACTCCTGAGGTCAAGATCTCGTAAAAATTTTACCTGTTTTTTTTTTTTTTTTTCACTGTACATGATATGGATTCTGAACACTTGTGTCGTTGTTTTCCTATTTTTAATTCTAGTCTAGTACTTGTGTTCAGAATGCTAATAGAAAAAAAATCACATTTTTTTCCTAACCCACCATAACCATTCATAGTAAAATTGTATTGATCAAGAGAAATATTGTCTTGTTCTCTCTCACTGCTCATAAAATGTTATTCAAAAAATGACATTCTAGTTTACAGCTTCTTATATTCTGCTGTGGCCAACTCCTACTAGCTTTGAAACAATTTTTATATTTAAAAGGAATACAAGTCTTCAGGAAGATCAGCTTTATTTCATAAAAATAAGTGAGCATTGGTTGAATTTTGCCAACAGGCAATTGAAAATAATCTGGTAGTAAGTAGGCAATTTTTCAGTGATGATATATGTGTTTTGTGCACTGAAGTGTTCAAGCCTAAATTTAGTAGAGTTTGCCTTATATACTTCAAGGAAAAAAGCTTACTCATTTGACTGTAGAAGAAAAGTATTCCTATTGGGTGCGTTATGGAAAGTGAATTAAAATCTAAATTGATGGAGCTATGTCATATACACTATTGTATTGTAATTCTTTCAGTGTGGGTATTTTTTAAGCAGTGGTCATGATTTTGTGTGTATGCCTAAGGTATTTCACTTTTGGGCTAGTGACAATTACTGACCTAGAAATAATTTGTTAATGACATAACAGACAAGTTTGGAGTTGATGACAAATTCTGTACCTCATAGATACATATTATGTATGTAAATTATGTGCAGACTATATAACTGTTGTATAATTTATAAAGAAGCACTGTGTTAATTTGAATCCATTGTGTGTGTGTGTGTGTGTAGTCTGGTGGTGATGTATGAATATCAAGTTCATATAGGTGCAATACACATCTGGTGACACATTCTCAGACTCCTAATTTATTCCTCTCTTGTAGGGTAGTTCTCATACAGTACAGAAATGAAAGTGATTACAGTGTTATGCCTTCTGATGAAAAGCGACTTTTTTATTTGTTGTGGGTGAAATATGACTGTTTTCTTGCGAGTTATTTCAGTAAGGGGATAGGGACAGGTTTTGGTGCACCAAGCTGACAGGGCACACCATTACAATGTCATTATTATAGATAGCAATACATTTTAGACATGAAACGTAGGTGGTTTTGCTTCTTACCAATTTTAGTACTGCTGATGGGGAGGAAAAACCTTTAGGCTACGACTCTCACAACCATAGGAATACTGAGTGTGTGCTAAAAGGTATTTAGTTGGGTACCTGCATTGGATATAATTATATCGCTCTGAAATGAAGGAAAATTTGTACATTAGATATCTAGTTTGAATTGAAATATTAGAAATTTATGGATGGTTTGAGGAAAACATGACTGCCTGTTAGACTAGCTAGAAAAGTGTGACAGTGGAGAAAGAAGTTACAGAACAAAGCTTGGAAAATGTTATGAACATTTCCTATGTCTAGTGAAAATAAAAACATTCAGATAATTCTTTATGGTCAAAGTTGATTAGCACAACTGTACTGAGGTTCAGTAGTGCTATAGGGATTGTGTGTGTGTGTGTGTGTGTGTGTGTGTGTGTGTAAACAATTTAAAGTCAAAAACCGCTGAACCGATTGCCACGATATTTGGTGGGTCCATTACCTTGGGTGTCTAGTTGGGAAATTGTTCAAATCAAAATGATCGCAAGATAGATGTGTGATTTGGGTAAAAAAATGTGATTTTTGGTCAAAAAACTTACACTCAGAAACTACTGGGCAGATTGGTGTGAAATTTAGTGGGAACATTGTTAAGGGGGTGTAAAGTAAGATTTGTTCATGACATGATGATTCCATCAGTAATATGCAAATTAGGGCTAAAAATGTGTCTTTTGGGTTAAAAATCTATAATTCCAAAACTACTGAGCAGATTGGGCTGAAATTTAATGGGAATGCATCTAGGGATGTATGGATGAAGAAGCATTAAGCATACAATGATTCTATGAGTGATATGCAAATTAGGTGTAAGAATGTTCATTTTTGGTCAAAAATGTTTATCTCAAAAAGTACTTGGTCAATGAGTCTGAAACTTGGTGAGACGTTTCTAGAAGTGTTATTCTGCAGATTTTCTTCTAAATGTTTTGACAAAATTGGCCCTAGCAACCATGACCCGCCCTTAGCAACAACCAAATGGCAGTATATTTTGGTTAAATAACATCATCTGGGAGGCAAGTGAGTAAACATTCCAAAAATGTATGCAAATACCCTAGCAACCATTACCACACACATAGCAACAGCCAAACGGTGGTGTATTTCACAAAGATAACAGGGTTTAATAGACAATTGAATAAACATTCAAAAAATGTATGTAAATTTGCCTAGCAACAAGACCATGCCCACAGTAACAGCCAAATGATCACGTATATTGCAAAGATAATATCAGGAATTCACAAGTGAACAAAAACACACAAATGTATGCAAATATATGTAACAACATGACCACGCCCTGAGCAACAGCCAAATGATAGCATATATCATAAAGATAGCAACATGGTTGGATAGGCAACTGGATAGTCATTCAGCAAATGAACACCTATTGTTAGCATGGACTAGCATATGGATAAACGTTTTTAAAAAATGTACAGTTGTGCTACAACGCCATTGGGGGTATTTTTTTTTTATTGCATTAGAAAATGATTTTTGCTGCTTGATAATTGTAGCTTTCAATGTCTGGCATTGTCATTATTTGTGTCAAAATGTAACGGTAGAAAATTGAATAGTTTAACTCAGACTGTCTTGTATTTTAGTGAACATGGTCCAAAATGTATGTTGAAAACAGTTCAAAATATATTTGAAAGAAAAAAGGATTTACCCAGGCCCTATTGTATTTGATTTGCTGGTTATGCCTTGCCAGTACAGTAGGCAATATTTTTTAGTCAGTTTAACTCTGTTATGTGTAACATAAGACTTGATAGAAATATTGGTGTCAGTGTTCATATTTATAGCAAAGCAGTTCTGTTACAAGCAGTGGGGTATTTCTTGAAATTGTAGTGTTAATTACAAATGTAGATGTCATTGTGTGTAATTGTGATAGTGTTTGTCAGGCAGTATGCACATGGGCAATTAATCATGTCATAATCTATGAATTTTAAAGAAATGGTAATTGTTTTAAACTGTCTATGAATTGACCGTTTCCCAATCTGTAGGTACATTATTTTCTATATGTTCATGTGTTACAGTGGACAGAATTTCTGCTGATTCCAGGAACATTTATCTGCCCATAGGCCATTTTATATTTATTTGTTACTGTGGACAAAATTTGACCCAATTCCAGAAACATTGATTCGCTACTGTGTATAATACTTGTTTGTTACTATGGATAAAATGTGAGAAATACTTACATGCCAATATATGTAATATTTATGTGTTACTATAGACACCATTTATTTGTGCCAATCCCAGAAAGTTATTTGCCTTTGTATGTAATTTTTGTGTTACTGTGGATGAAATGTGCACAGATTCCAAGAAGAAACGTTTATGTGCCCTTGTAATATTTCTATTGACAAGATTTGTGCCGATTCCAGGAACAGTTTTGTGGTATTTGTGTGTTACTGTGGACAGAATTTATGTCAACTCCAAGAGACACTTATACATCCATGATGTAATATTTGTGTGTTACTACGGCTCCTATTTTTGCCAAGTCCATGGTTAAACATTTGTTACTCTAATATGTATGTGTTAGTGTAACTGAAATTTGTGTCAATTCCAGTCATATTTATACGTCATTCCACATAATATTTATGTGGTACTTAGGATAAAAATTAATTCTAATTCCAGAAATATTTGTACCAATATGCACAACATTCATATGGATAAAATTTGTGTGTAGAATGTTAGTACCATTATTATGATATTTATGGACACAATTTGTGGCAATTTCAGAAACATTAATATTGATATCTTTGGATTTCTTTTAAAGTGTGATTACCAGCATCTTTGAAATAATATCAATATTAAAACTTGTAACAATGATATCACATTTATAAATATTCCTTATGGTCTACAAATGCCTGATGGTATGCTTTCATATTTTTTTTCAGGAACTTCTTGAGAAATATTTAATTCCTAAAGCTACAGAACAAGCCGATAGTAATGTGTTTTATTTGAAGATGAAAGGAGATTATTATCGTTATTTAGCAGAAGTTGCAAGTGAAAAGGATAGAGATGGTAATTATGTTTGTGAGGTATTTTTTTGGCGATGTCTTGTAAGAAGGAAATGTATGGAGTATCAACTATTTTTATTCTGATTGTATCATGGACATGATGTGACTAACATTCACCGTCTCGGTAAAGGACAGGATTTAAAATGCTGGAAGTAGTTTTAACCAATTTGACACACTTAGAAATATGAAAGCATTACTGCGAGCTTTCAATCTCTAGCCATGATTTCAAGAAATTTGTATCCTTCATTCAGTTGTAAAGTATAAGCTGCAATACGGGAAATCCAATTTGAGCATTATAAGCCATTGCCGAGAGAAAGTCTAGTGAAGTAACTCTACAACTTGTATCTGATCATGAATTGAAGAATGAGTGATTTTATTTGAGAACAGCAAAGTTCCTGCGAGAATGAATGTTCATCAACTCTGGGTTCATACTTGGTGATGAAAATTTCTAGTCAGAGTCAAACAGTTTCTTTAAACCAAATCCCAATAGTAAAGCGAATGACAGTAGCCCATTGCACAGTATACCCCTGACGATACTGACAAGGTATTAGTGAAAATTTGGGATTTTGAATTTTGTTGACACTGTCAATAGAAATTTTCGTTAGTAGGCAAAGTTCCTATCTATTTGTTACCCAGTGATTTTGTAAATTATATGGCTTGGAGTTTGGAGAAACCGTACATGACAAGCAGTCGTGTCAAGACTCAAATTAATTTCACAACCTGTTATATTTATAGTTCCCAGCGACTCTCATCAGTATTTATGGCTTACAAACGATTCTCTGATATTGTGAAGAGATAGGTTTCCATTCTTCAACATAGCATGAGTGAGTGAGAGAGAGAGAAGTATGAATGTGAAATTGCTGTATTTTTACAGTTTGATATCTGTTTATTATCCTTTTGACCTATAGTGTTGACAAAGCTCTAGTAAAATAACTTTTATACACTTAGGTGTTTTATTTTCCAAAGCTCTAGACAATCATGCCTTTACAATGAGAGAGATGCCTGTTGAGATGCCTGTATAACTTTGCAAGCCATAAATACTGATCAAGTTGCTGGGAACTATAAATATAACAAGGCTGTGAAATTAATTTGAGTGTGGAATGGACTGCTTGTGATGTATGGTTTCTCCTAATGCCAAGCCATCTGTGTTCATCTGAGCTTGATTACCAGACTTGCATTTAATCAGCTCTACACACCATTCATTCTATTCCGTAATAAGACTAGCGCGAGCCAATATTCAACTTTGTGTGTGTACATGAAATCATCAAATACGTAGGCTCACATTTCAGATTTTGTTAATACATCCATATTATGGTTGAATATGCCTCTGAAATTAAAATCGTTTCCAAACTTTGCCATATTGAGTTTTTGGGAACAAAGTGGTAAAAAGAGTTTAGGATTTTTATTTCCGAAGTAATTTCATTCTGCATTCTGATCTGAATATTTGTTAAATTTTCTATTCTCTCTTGTTCTTTCTGTAGGAATTGTAGAGAGTTCACTAGGAGCTTATAAAGAGGCGTTTGAAATTAGTAAGCAGAAAATGCAGCCAACACATCCTATTCGCCTCGGTTTGGCGCTTAACTTCTCAGTATTTTATTATGAAATTCAAAATGCACCTGATAAAGCATGTACTCTTGCAAAAAAGGTGAGGAATGGGTAGATATAATATATATCAACTTCAGTCTTTGTTAGTCCCAACAGGCGCCACCCAGAGGGGACTTGTGCATTGAATTCCGTCATCTTCATATCTCTGGCATGCACCAACTAATTTCAACCAAATCTGGCACAAAGGTAGCATATGTGAGACATAAGCATGCCACTATGTTTTACAACCGAATCATATGTGGCCGAATGGTAGCCATATTTGTTTTTAAATTTCACAATATGCACCATAACTTTGGAGGTGTAATACGTAGTGACTTCATTCAAGTGGCTCCACCCATATTATCAAATATGAGCTTTTTTGTAAAAGACCCTGGCCCTTGACCTTGAAAGACTTATTCAAGGTCAAATAACCAAATTTGGGTAATCTGCATAGCTTTTTGAATCAACATTTCAAGTGATGATATTTTAATCACATGGTTTTTACTAAGGGAGACATATGCAAGTCACTTAATTTTGTGACCTTGATGTGAAATATGGCAGCCATGTTTGTGGTAAACAAACACAATAATTTTCTATGATGTTGACAAGATAGCTAAACATTGGGATTTACTTCCAAGAAATGTTTGGACGCTGAGTAGATATTTTCATTATAAAGTATGAACCCAGAGTCCATAAGCAACTATTCTCGCATATTTTGCTTGTCATCTTCAAAAGTTGATACATATGAACACTATTCAAGTGTTTACCCACACATTATCAATGGTGATAAGAGATTGACCTTTGACCTTGACAAACATTATCAAGGTGCTATGACCAAAAAGTTTTCTTTCTATGTTAACTCAAGAAGTTGAATAAACAAAGATGCCATTTAAATGTCTATACCCCAAAGGTAAATTCTGAAGCTTTGTATCTAGAGACAGTTACACCATTCAAATTTGCACACTAACTTGGCCATTAAATACACAAGTTAGGGGTATGTCTTTGATTGAAGGCTTGTTCTATCAATAAGCTGTTCTAATGATTGAAAGTGTGTATCATCAGGGTTCATACACGAACTGGAAAGTCCTGGAATTCCAAAGGACACCTGGGAAGACCTTGAAAATGTGGTCAAATCCTGGAAAATCAATCAAACAGCATTGTCCTCCTAGATAGGTGAGAAATGTATACTAAAAAAGCAGGTATGTTGACAAATAAAAATGTATTTTGGTCGTCAACATTCCTGAAAAATGACCAAAGTTGATCAGAATAGTCCTGGAATGTTATTTGACCTGGTGTATTAACCCTGATGATAGCATTTCAGAATTTTGTGTGTGTGCATATATGTACAGTGACAAGGACATACAACAGTTGTAAATTCTGATTGCCCTCTTGATGAAATGACAATCATACTCCACACCACTTCATGTCATGCGATAATGCTACCAACACTTTCACCAGACCCAGAATTTTCCATTTCACGTCTAACTAGCAAGTACGAAAATTGCTGTCTGTGAGCCATCTTGTGAAAAAGTTCTCGGAAGAAAATTAATTTGCTTTTAGTCATACAATGTAGATTGTAAATTGATAACACTAGACAATTCTGTATACATTTTACTGGAGGTATAGATTTCTGTGAAAGCTAGGGTTGATTGTTTAGGGAATACTTTAATCAGTTTTCTCTTTTGCTACAAGGTTTCTAAAACTGATAAAAAACTGCATTTATCCACATCATTAAGGACATTTACTGTTCAAGCTAATGAAAGACACTTAACACAAAGTATTGTTAGTTTTTGTCACTCAATCATGTTGTCATATCTCAATCTGACGAGATTTGTTGTCTAAATCTTAATGAGTCAAACCTGATTAATATTGTACTTGTAGTGGTGGTGGCATGAGTAGTCATCTCACTAGACAAAGTACTCAGTTATTACTAGTACGGTAGTTCATAATCAGTAACAACACTGTAAACTCATATCATGCTGGTTATTACACCAGTCATGAATGTTTATGGACATTCTCCAATATATGCTTAAAATGTGGTGGCTTGGACTATGATTTTCATTTCACCAAGAGGGCTTTCAGAGATAACGAGGGTTTAGGCAACTATATTACTTTGTTCGCAGAGAATACTATGCCAACAGAATGAGTTCCATCAATTTCCTAATAATCAGCATTATTGAAACTAGTAGAAAGTGCATGTATATTGTTGGTGCACACATCGGATAATCATACCAGATTTGATAAGCTACCGGTTATATCTTGTTACTGTCTTAGCGTGTTGAAAGTCTTCTTGCCAGAGTAATACATATTCAGTAGGGTGAAGTCGGTGCTATAAATTCATTTGCCTTCTACCACTATCGTTTGGACTCCAATCCTAACCAGTAGTGTATGATTAAGCCTTTTTCCCAACTAGTAATTACACACTTGTTTACAAATAAAACCCCTCTTTAGAGAAAGAGGATTTCACCTCACGATTACCACAATTACGAAGTGGGTTGTACAATCTGAACCACCTGAACATTATACAGCCCATTTCAAGTTACTGGCTCACTTTATACGTTAAGATAGCAAGATTGAAGGAATACAGTTTCTTGCTACATTTTGTCTACATGAAACAAAGTAAAGTACCATGATGCCGAGAATCTGCAGACATCAAATGCAGAATGCCAAAACATTGACATGTCCACTTTTCTGTTGTGTAGTTGAAGCAGTTGTATTTATTTATTTATTTATTTATTTATTTATTTATTTATGTGTTTGTCTGTAGCAGTATGTTGAAATGGTTTATTTCATAATAGACAAAACGTAGCATGAAATGGCGATTGTGCTTTCTAGTGTCAAATGTTCAGTTTCTTATTGGTTTTTGTGTGGTTGTATCAAAGTGAGCCAGAGATTGGTAACTTGAAATGGGCAGTAAGAATTTCTAGATACTACAACAGTCCAAACCAAGGTGTATTTAAAACTATAGCGCTATCCTGTAAAAAAGGAAATATTTATTTAAAAAAAGAAGTTATAAGATGTGATACTAATAATATTATTACCATATTGTAGCTATCACTGACATAATTGCATTTGATTTGTGTATGTTCACAACACTGCAGGCGTTTGATGATGCGATTGCAGAATTGGATACACTGAATGAAGACTCGTACAAAGACAGCACTCTTATCATGCAGCTGCTTAGAGACAACCTAACAGTAAGGACCTTTTATTGTGTCTGTTTATCGAATAAAGCTATTTGTGTCTGATTATAGAGGCTTTTCCACCAGAGGACTGCGTATTCAATTTAGCCCTCTAAGTGTACACCATGTAATGTAGTGAGGTATTGCTTCCTATATTATCCTCATTTAGTGTAGTCCGATATGCATGACAAAAAAGGAGGGGGTTTCACTTTTATTTGCATGTTAGAAGGGAGGGTAGTGTGTCCTCTAATCAATGACAACAATTTTTGTTGTGGGTCAAAATGGGTGAAATTTAGATTTCTTGTGAGTCACTCCATGGTAGAAGGATAGGGTATTGCTAAATGTTGGTGGGTGACAAGAAGTAGCAATACATCAATGATGTGTCAAGTAGGTGTAGATGACACTGAGGGGAGGAGGGTACTTTGGAATTTTTAGTGCAGAGATTAAGGTCTAGTCAAGTGAATACTTTTTTCATGCATTAGTCTTTGAAAACCAGTCACAACTTTCTCTGTTAATTGTGGTCTAGTACCTGAAGAGAGATGAGGGCTGTTGATGTGGAATGTAGATTAACCAAATTACACATGTCCATTGTTGCCATTATAATTTGATAGCGTATAGGTATAGTTTTGTTATTCTCCAACAATTTCCTTTGTTCAGCTGAGGGACGTAGGGGCCTTATCACTTAGAATGGAAGATTAGTATTCTTTAGCTCAAGTAAGAAATGTATTTGGAATAATATGAATATAGCATACAACTTACAAACTTGAATGCATGACGCATTTTGTTGTCAGAATCGAAGATCAATTTTTCCACTGAATGGAGAACGTGTAAATGCACATTGCCATGACAGTGAGAAGAAGATTAATACCATATTTATGGTTTGAACATATACAACTTAGCTTATGCAAAGTACAGTACATGTATAAGGTGTTCCTACCTGGTAACGTGTAGATGTTGTGTTTTGTGTTCTCTTTCAGTTATGGACGACTGATCCACAAGGCGATGAAGAAGGTGGTGACGGCGGTGACAACTAGACATCCCTAAAGTATCTTATATTACACAAGAACTATCAGTCTCTTGAAGTCTCATTCAGAAAATAGGACAAAACATTTAAATATTAAGTTGAAATCTTTTCAGATGTTGATAATACCAAACATGCTCGTCTCCCCCAAAGAAGTCTTTTAAGTGTGAGCAAAAAATTGCTCACTATTCCTAGTTAGTCACCTAAATGGTTTCCTGTTAATCTGGTCTTACACTTTTTGATCGTCTTGTACATTGTCAAAAATGTGTTTTCTAGTGCTCCGTCTTCACCAGTTCTGCTAAGCTTTCACAAAACATCAGTAAGAAAAAAAAAATTATAAAAAAAAAAAAAAAAAATTTACATGGATAGTATAATGTCATTACATCTCAATGCCCTTTGTAGTGTCACATGTTTAGATTGTACAATATGAAGAGCCAAATATTCCTAAGGGAAGAAAAAAAAATATTTTATTGGAGTCCGTATACCATATTGCAGAGATAGTTTTGTTTTAGCATGATATTGCAGAGAAAGACGACCTTCTAGTACTGTTATATTCTGAATTTTCTGCTTTCCTCTGTATGTAGTAATTAGACTCCTAATGGCATATATCATGCAGCTCTTACATTGGTGTGTTTAAATGTGATAGTCGGAAGAATTAATACCTCTCCATTGTACTCGCGAGAAAAAAAAAAGTATGAAAAGTTGTGTAATACCTGCAAGCAAAACAACTGGACTTGTTGAGAAGGAGGATGCATCACTCTATCGCTATAGCAACCATAGGAGGACAGCACTGTTGCCAGGGGAACTCCATTGTGTAGGCCAAGTGTCAAGACCTCAGTAGAAGCGCTTATTCTAATATTCCATCACTTGATATTTGCTATGTGCTGCAAGTTCTAGACGGGCTTTTTTTTTAAACTTTGCACTTCAATGGAAACCAAAAAACCATAAAACTACAAGTACTTCAAACGTAGAGGTAACCATTCTCAAGATAAATCTTTATTTGATAAAGAGATGAATTTTTTTTTTCAAGTTGTAGCTTTATATTATTTTTTTGTCATGTGTCACAAAATTATTTCAGTAATGCATGTTTTATCAATTTGCCTTGTTAACATGTAGGCATACTATAAAGAAAGAAAAAAATATGAAAAAAAAAGTTTCCACGAATTCCTTTCAATATATTGACAGCTGTTGGCCTCTTATTTTTTTCGTGAATTTTTTTTAAATATTTTATCGACAAAAAAGTACTAGAACTGCCAGCCTGGAGGTTCTTCCACTTCAAGGTTTGTGGAAGTTCTTAATAAAAAGAAAGTAAAAAAAACCACAAAAAGATCACACTTAGGTCTAGTGAAATTTCTAGCTGTGACCTGCTGTAGAGAGATTCTAAATGTTGTAGTTCTGCTTAATTATTCACTATATGAGCACAGTTGTTAGATTTAGTCAGTATTTCATATAAAGTAGTTAAAAGAAACCAGGCATTCTTGGTGCTGAAGTAAAGTTGCCTTTCTGGCTCAGAACCCTGTGTGCTAGTGTCCTCTGCTTCTAGTAGACTAAAAGTATGGTTGAGGATGAATTACTTAATAACTGCGGACAGCCCTTGAATTTTCAAGCTGTTTTCACAAAGGAAGGAGTCAAAAAAACTCAACAAGATTGAAGTAACAACGTATTCGATTTAGAGAAGTTCAGACTGTGGAGCTCTCCCAGCTTTGCTGACGTTCAAATTCTGTATTATTCCTCTTGGCAATAAAAGTGTGGGAATTGCAGTTGCGTGAGCTTTGAGTGTTTTGCATCTAAATGTGTATTGTACTATAAATACAGCTTTTGTGAGTGGAACTGTACATGCACACACACACACATTCTAGGAACAGTACTAGTAAGAATGTGGTATGCTAACTTTTGCATTAACGTTACTTTTGGAATTCCCTTTTAGTTCATGTCAAGTTCATACATGTACGGTTAGATTCACACTAAATTTGATGTTTAACTCTTGTAAACATTGGTGATGAGTTTACTTGTGTAGAAAAGTATCTCTATCTGAGAATTTATTCCTCAGTCCACCATGTACTGTCCTATTGATCTTTGAACCTGAGGCAAGTTCTAATAAATTGACATGCAGACTATAACTAAGGCCCGGTTTTCAGCCAAAGTTGGTTTTGAAATTGCACAGAAGCTCATTTACACCGCTACAGCCTCATATATGAAGTTAATAACAGAGGAAACTCTTGGCCGTGGGTTATATTTCCATGAAGATGGTTGTAGCCTACCTGTAGACTTGAAAATAGCAATCACTAAACTATTCCACTATCCTAACATTTTGAGGGAACGGAGCAACAATTTAAAAATTCAAAATGTCAGGATAGTGGAATAGGTTATGTCAGCAAAATAATGAGCACTACTGTTTGAATCCTACCTGAATAACTGATGGGTGTTGTACCACTTGCTTGACACAATTCAACATGTTTTAGTAGTACGAATAATGGCTGTAAATGTAAACTAGTAAAGATTGTGCCCCGTTATCTTGCAATGGTAATGGTATGATGATGTAACCAGGTTTGAAGAAAAAAAGTATACCAAGTTCAGATGTACAAAATGACCCACTCCTTGCAAAATAACAATTAAAAAAGAGCATCCGCTTTTGCACATTCATTGTCAACATTTTACAAACTGTGCATACAGAATCAGAATTACCCAAATTAATCAACATGGAGTCTGACGAAAACCATCTTTCTTTGGAGACAGGTTTACCAGGTACGAAGCTTCCTAGACAACTACCTGCCCTACGACAAATATAGGTACATACATACATGCATACTTAATTATAGGGGATCTTCCTTACCACCACGTTGTGGCAGTAAATATACAACATTCGACGAAGAATTGTAGCCAGTCCTATAACCCTTCAAAGTAACTGGTTTCATTACCAGGGTACCAGGTCACAGTACTGGCAGGCATGGAATTAATACGTATATGGATATACCATAGATAACAGATAAGATTACATGCGATTACATATGTTATAGAATGGAGTGTTGTGCGATGCATGGTGATAGTACCTAATTACATGATGGTATCCCGGGGGTGGTATATCCGATCCTGTATCATCTGACATAAAGATAAGTGGATCACCAAGGTTACTAGTACATGAATACTTCCCTTTGATGAAATAGATATATCAGAAGTCAATGCCATGACGTCAAGAGAACTGGGAGGAGAAAAGGGGGGGGGGGGGCATCTTTTCTAGTCAAACTGTTTCTGTAAGATGTAAGGACTTACCGGTACTTCTCAATATTGTACACCATGAGGTGTATTGAGTCATTGATATAGGTATAGCCATTGTGTGTAGCTGTTCACAAAACACGGTAAGGATATTTTATGAATTTAAATGTTACGGTACGGTATCAGCGCCAGCACAAAACTGCAAACAATTTGAATTTGCACATAATTCACGAGCGAGACGCCCCCGGGGAGACTCGCGCGTCGCACCATAAATTAATCATCGACTGAAAGTGTATAGCTGATGACGTCTCGATATTGAATATTTATATGTAAATGAGCACTACCATATTAGTCGAGGCATTCAAAAAACAAAGCTTTCGCTCAAGATTTAATCTTGTCACTACTCCGACTAGCTACGGATAAAATCGACCAGTAACTACTGTAATAGGTGTAATGTCTTCTAATTTAGAAACAAAAAATGAATAATTTTTAGCATTGTAGCCAGTGCAAGTTTAATATTAAAATAACACCCTTTCTTTTTAGAGCAGACGATCAGTTTGTGATGAAATGATCCCAACTGTAATGGTTACAGTCAAGTCTTTTATTTTGTTTCTACACTTTTATCGTTCGCAATAATAAGAATAATACATGTCATTTTGAGTGCAATTCCCGGGAAAAAAAACTCCTAAAATAAGCCTATTACACAGATAATCCCAGATTGGACAGTAGGTCTATTTTGGTGAACGTTTTTCTTTTTTGTGGAATGCAAGTAAGTGTAATTGCAGAATGTACATATAATTTTGATGGTACTATCAATCCAAATAAAATTTGTTTCCACGCTTGTTACATGTCTGAAAGAAATGCCATATGCAGTACAGACATATATCGTATGACAGCCGTGTATTAAACACACACATGTTCTCTGACGCACGTATCTCCCATTGCCCATAGCTAGCTGTGTTAACCTCACTTCAACACGTCGTTGTTGTGTAGGAGTAGTGATCTACACATCGTACAGAATTTAAAAAAAAGAAGACGTATATGCCCCTCCGGGTTGCTGTATACAATAAACAATATATTTAATAAAAGCATCTATTGAAATTGACCTCCACAGTCGTCCTAAAATGCAAGAGAGACAATACGTGCACAGAGCTGCTGAAAATACGGTAATGTGAGAAGTACATAAAGTGTTGAATATTTGAACGACTGAACGTGATGAGTCGTTATTACCTTCTGATCAAATGCCATGTATTGGTAAAAGCTTGGAAATGAGGCCCTCAGAAAGTAATAGGTTGACATTTACAGTTACTGCATGTCTAGTGTGACTTGACACAAACGGAATGATGTCGTCTCGGTGACATTTTGATGTCGTGGGTAAGCGACTTCCATATATTTTTAATCCCAGGTTCACCCATTTTATTGTTGTTAGTATTACATCAGTCATCACTGAAGTCGTAAGGATACCACCACCACCACCACCACCACCACCACCACCTTCATCATCATCATCATCATCATCATCATCATCATCATCATCATCATCATCATCATCATCATCATCATCATCATCACCACCACCACCACCACCACAACTGTGAATGTTTACTTACATAAAGTAAGAACGAAATTCAAACCTAATGTGTCTGAAATATATCCCATAATAGCTTCAGTTTTCTTTCTTTATTTCTATCGTAATTGTTGCTGTAGTCTTTAAAGACGATTCCCTTCCAAACAAATGCAATTATTTAGCTTTTCCCACTGGCCTTGAATGGGCACACAGAAAAACTACATTTTCACGGAAAGCGCCACCATCGGTGTAAACCAAAGAATTGTAATCTGAGAAGCCATTATTAAAGGGGTCATATAGGTGAGAAATGGGTAATTACTTTTGATTGACAGTTAATAAAACAACTGTACTATATATTACTTCTTGGACGGCAATGTGAAACAACATAGACCAAGTCCGTTATTTGTAATTCAATAAATTGTGAAATAATATGACATATGCATGCTCAGCTCTGGACGTGACGTAGTGATTACGCGTATCTACCCATGCAGTTTATTTATAAATTACTTTGTGTATATACATCAAGAATTCTGAATTTTTTTTTTTTTTTTTTTTT
The DNA here is from genome assembly GCF_964340395.1 of Glandiceps talaboti. Lineage (NCBI taxonomy): Eukaryota > Metazoa > Hemichordata > Enteropneusta > Spengelidae > Glandiceps > Glandiceps talaboti. Next base: position 19,626,123 of record NC_135561.1, on the reverse strand, counting down.
TTTTTTTGGGGGGGGGCACTTTATTGAGTACAAACACATACTTGGATGGTCTATGTTGTGGCATTCATTCATTCATTCATTCATTCATTCATATTCCAAAATAACTACAAATTTCTCACCATATGGCCATTTTAATAAAACCAACTATCAAATAAAATAATGATGACAATAATAGAATACAACTGCCGACATCAGACCGTGGACATGCAGGGAACCTTTTACAAACTGTGAAAGTAAACAAATGAATTGGATTGATAACACTTGGCTCTGTACTTCCAACATGCTGTGCCAAGTGTTATCATTGCAATTTATTTTTTCACTTTCCTTGTTTTGTAACAGGTTCCATTCGTCCACGGTCTGATGTCCGGAGTTGTAAAACAATAACAATGACAAGAAAATGACGCCCTCATCGTCCCAATTTGCGGTGAAATGTAAAGAACAGAATGTTAAACCATAGACAGTCTCCACTGTCTATGGTTAAACCATGGAAGTATAACCCATTATACTTCCATGGTTAAACTTAGTTCGGGACCTTAGCATAATGTTTGTATTTATTCATATGAACTAGGGAACTTTTGTAATATCTGATGATCACTGAATATTATCCTGGTTTTTATATGTTACGACCTCCTTTGTTTCTGATGAGGAAATTCGATACATGCCAACTGAGATCTCGGCGAGATTAAACATACCAGCGATGCATGGCGATAAGGACATTACGTCACTAAATACATCCGGCTTTAGCGAAATCTAACGAACGCATGTTACAGCGCCTTTAAACAAGATTGAATGAATACAGTTTCTTGCCACATTTTGTCCAAGTGAAATGAACTGATATGCAGACATCAAAACATTGGCGCCCACATACATGCCTCTAGTTGCAGTACTTTTAAATTGTTCATTCAATTTAGACAAAATGTAGTAAAAATTGCGATCTTGCCAAGAAGTGTACAATGTGGGGTTTCTTGCTGTTTTCTAAGTGGCTGTGTTAAACTCAGAGAGTAAACAGTAACCCGTAATACGCTGTAAAACTATTGAAACGGTAATTGTAGAAAATTGCCGTCTCTTTGGAATATTTTACACAGTCACACCCATTACTTATAATTTGAAGTCGTTTCGGGTTACCAATAACTATTTGACAACGTGGTGTGGTCGTGATAGTTCCAAGGGTAAACAAAGCGGGTAAGAAGTAGATTATGTGTGAAATATAAGTACATAGAAAATTAACCGTTGGTTAAAAAAAATATAAAAGGAAAAAATTATCTGTCCACAATCATTCAAATTAGAGTGAACTTCGTAAATCACTTCATAGTACTTCTTTAGTGGTCTCAGATAGTAGCACTAAATGTCAAACTATTGACAATATGGAAGGTAGACACGATGAAACACCGTGATATCGTCGTCAAATGACAAACTTCTTTACGCGTAAACTCGCAGAGCTCTTACGACATTTTAGAAAACGCTCAACGCGCCGCCAACAATACAGGTATCATACCCAATCTGATTAAATCTGGTGTTGTGAATTTGGCGCGATTTCTTTATTAACTTGTTTCCCATTTCTATTGTCGTTTGTTCTTTTTTTTGCTCTGTGAGTGACAAACGACATTAAAAGTAGTTCACTACATCTGATTTTAATCATGATCAGATTCACAAGCCTCGTTATGGATTATATACCCAGTTCGTTCAACGTCACGACAACCCGTGTCCACGTCACTGGTTTTGCTGTTCTCAATACATATGGGTCAAAACGTTCCAAATCGTCATTATTTTTCCTGATTTTTTTCATAAGTTATATTTAAGGAGATATGAATAGATTGTTCGCCAATATTTTTCTTCATTTTCAGCCGGAAGCGGGGGCCTAAGTGACGACTGATAAGGCCCCTTAATAGGTCAGTCGTATTTTCGTTGGCTGAACGAAGAAAAAATTGGGGAATAATCCTGTTCTGGCTTCAAAACTACCATCAACCATGATCAAATAATCAGGGTACGAACTACGTACATCAACCAATTTACTTTCAAGAGAATACAAATGTATCTGATTAGTCTGTGGGTTTTACATAGCAACTGTTACATACATAATAATTTGACTTGCAGAAACTATAGAATGACCTGAAACAGTTGTAACCGTACAATAGAATATGTCCTGAGATAGCTTGTTACGATACAATAGGAAAGACATAGGACAACCATATGTCCTGACAGCTTGATATGGTACAATAGAAAAGGGACTGACCTCTGGTAGCATAAAATTAATTCTTTGTAATTAACTCTATACAAGTTCAAGAGCTGACACAGGACTAAAGACAAAAGAAGGGTATTGAAGCAACTCGATAAAAGAATCCATTATTATCAATAAGTCCACGTCAGAGATATGAGATTTTGATCCAGTCAGCAATCTTAGAATTAAGATTTGTAATATCTGTTTTGTATATGTAGAAACGCCCAGTTTCTGTTATGTGCTATACATATGTTACATTTTAATAGTACGGGGTGGGGGGGATCTGGAGGGTGGAATGTAAGGGATGAATATATGGTGAGAGCTGGTTCTCTCCATGGAGGTAGGAAGTCCTTCAGAATCCTACTTCCATACAGACTTCTGATTTTATCTGCCTTATACTTGCCGCTAAGCTGTGAAATAAATCTATCTACAAGCATCCTGTTGGTCAATGTGCATTGATTCCTGAGTGAGTACCTCTAAGCTAGCCAAGTGAGTGTAATTCCCTGTAAGAAGTTGATGGTATCAACGCAAAGACACAACGTAAAATATTAATACAACTACCAAAACTATCATCTCTTTGAAAAGTTAAGAGATTTAAGAAAACGATATACAACCCCCCCCCCCCCCCCACTAGGACGTCTTCTGTGACCGGGAGGTATAAAATCTAAACACTTTCGTTATTTTCTAAGAAGTCAACGTGTTGTTGTCAAGGTTCTACAAAATGTTTCTATCAAACTTTGAACATCATAACTTCTACAAGAATTGATAAAGTCTTGATTATTTCGTTTAGATTTCAACCCTCTTACGTTCCAAATTAGAAAGGAGATGCCCGTCTTCTGTGAACCTTAGTCACACACTATTATAGCTAAGTATGCAAACTGTGGATCTCGACAACTTAGATAGGTGACTTTTGGTGTATTCAGAATGCAGACTTTGCAGCCTATATATGTTCAGATCCGACTGGTCTGGAATTCTGCTCTGCTTGAATTAGCCTTGTTATTATACTTGATATCTAGTTTTTTTTCCACTAATTGTCCAGGCGCTGTTTGAATGGGTTAATAGTTGGTGCTGCTGTGACTGTATTGTTTGATAACGACTTCCAGGGATCAACAATGCTGTTTATGAATGACTATTTTCCGATGTCCACTTGTGCATGCTGTTTCGAGGAAAGAATGTCCACGAATTCTATCTGATATGTTGAGTGTTAGCAAGTTTGCAATTGATCTATCATAACATCCATTCAAGATATCCTATGTCTCATCAATCATATCTCCTCTAAGTGTTCTATATTTTCCAGGCGTTCACTATAACTCATACCTTTAAGAGATGGAATCTGTCTTGTTGCTCTTCTTTGAACACTCTAAATTAGTTCAATATCTTTTTCCTTGTAAGGGTGCCATACTGAGCTGCAATTTTCCAGATGTGGTCTGACTAGTGCTTTGTAAAGGAATGTGAAGTTTTCAGTGTCTAAGTACCTGTAAGTTCTTCTGATAAGTCCCATGATCATATTTGCTTTGTTTAATTTTTCATGTATATGCTTATCGATATAGTTCTTTGTCAATGAATATATACTCCAATGTCCTTCACATTGTCAGCATAATCCAGAACAACTTCACCTATAGACCCATTTACTTTATACTCTATCTTCCCGTCATATTCTTTGACACATATCAATTTATCACAGCGATGTCAGCTTTGACGGAATCGTCCTCGTCTAAGAAATACTTGTGAATCTGAACAAGTTTGGGACAGATATTACGCATTCTCTTCGAAAAATCTTCTCCAATACTGATATCGGAGTTACACACTTCGTTGGCATTCGACATCGTCGTAAACCACAGCCTCTTTTACGGCACCGTTCAAGAATACCAACTCAGCTGGTTTGCGTGGCTGGCATTGGAAAATATCTTACTTTTGTACTTTGAACTTTGACAACATGGCTCTGATTGATTTTGGACCCCGTACTGTTGTATTTGAGAGACAATGATATCTTTTGAAGTCAATGTTTTCTGTCAATTCGCGATCATATCTAATCACACTTTTCACTTTCTCCAGCCTTTATATGGGTTTTCTTAGGATATTAAACTGTATCTTCGGCTCATATATAAAGTACTTCAGGTTGGAGGGGGCAACATGCAGGGGGTGGGGGGCAGGCGCCTTGTGCATTCTTCTCCTCTTATCTAAATTAAAGCACCCCTAATCTTATAAATTGGCAAGAGATCACTTACATTTAACAGTTTGCGTTATCTCTTATCTTCTGGGAGATTATCACCATCGTTCATACATTAACTAGTACATAACTTCCTACTAGTGTGTGCATGATTGACTCTTTGTCCCGGTGCGATAATCTCCCAGAAAATTAGACATAAAGCAAATTTTCTCGGTAACTGATTCATGCTAATTATAAGATTATGGGTGTTTAATTTAGATAAGAGTAGAAGAATGGACAAGGTCAATAAAGAGATAATTGCATACAGCTGAAAGAGAGAAAATTAGCCAAGGAAAGAAGAAAAAAAGTTCTATATCACCACACAAAACTCAGTGAATAAATTGATCAATATCACACACAAAATAAGTTATATTGCACCACAAAAATTGATCATTCAATCGGTCAATCATTCAACCAAATAATAAATCAAACAATAAATCGATCAATCGATCGATCAATCAGTTACATGCTCGCTGAACCCTATGGTCTGGATAAGAGGGAACAGGGGTTTTAATTTTGTTTTATACGACGACTTTCTTTACTCCAACAAATTTAGAAACGTGAAACTATACTCTCAAAGTTACTGCATTTATCATTTTCCGTGAAATACTTCCTTATCGAACTTGTTAACGTAAATATCAGCGAGTATGAGTCATGGATATTTTAGGACATATTGATCGCATATGGATACCATGGTTACGACAATAGCTGCAACTGAAACGGGATTTGAAACTGTTTAGTTAGATAAATAATGACTTACTCATAATATCGCATACCCTGAACGTTAAATATGCTAAATGACATGTTGGTAAATGTGTGTGCTCAGCAGCTGTATTAACAAGTTTATGGTACAATAAATCCCATCAATTTGATTTTTGGATCTTTACCCAAAGTTAAGTTCCCCAATACAATCACGATTTCAATCTGTTGCTGTACTATTTATAGATACAATTAACCCTAATTATGAATATGTAGAGTAACTAATTATTGCCATTTAAAAACAAAATCTTAATGATTGTATTGTTGGCTGTTTGGCCGTCAAAGTAGTACATTCTACTTCCTGCTAGTGCAACCCTTCCCCTCCATTGTCTATGCTTTAACACAATATCTTAGCGTGATGTCAAGAGGGAATTTCACACATCCCATAAATTGTCATTCCATTCAACACCTAGTTACGTACTTTACATATATGCATATACATGGCAGTACCATCCTGTTTCTATAATATATACCTTTTGAAGAACTTTGTGTGTATTTCACACTCCTTAAAGTGTGTCAGATGATATTACCTTTGTAGAAACAAGCCTGACCACAATTAGGTCTAAAAATAAACGTTGTGTTACGTCACCAGACAATGTGTCGTGTGGAGAAAATGTATAACAAGGTCCAGCAGAGAAGTGAAATGACAATGTGTGGTACAAAAAGTGAGAGTTTTAGTCAATAAATCGTCCTCTCTATCTCTCTTTGACTCTGTCTCTGTCTCAGTCTCTGTCTCTCTCTTTGTCTGTCTGTCTGTCTGTCTGTCTGTCTGTCTGTCTGTCTGTCTGTCTGTCTGTCTGTCTGTCTGTCTGTCTGTCCGTCCGTCCGTCCGTCCGTCCGTCCGTCCGTCCGTCCGTCCGTCCGTCCGTCCGTCCGTCTGTCTGTCTGTCTGCCTGTCCGTCTGTCTGTCTATCTGTCTGTTTCGCCCTCCCTCCCCCACTCTCTCTGCCACAATAGCACAATACAATTCACATAATTATGTTGTTATTATGAATTATAGATATCGACGTATATATTGCCCGATATGAATGTATTCATCGTGTATTAAATATCTACATTTCCAAGTATTGAAAACTGCCTCCAAGTCTATCAGTTTACATGCATAGTACATCATGTATACAATTCAGAATTCAGATAATGCCACTATCATTGAGAAATCTTAATTAACCGAGATTTGATAAAATTGTCTCAGTGGTTGATTTACAAAATGGAATAGATAGAACACAACACGACACTGTCATATTTGAGTAATCGCCGGTACGTATCTCGATTTATCTTTGTCGGTACGAGGTAGTGTTCGACCGCCCTCAATTACGCACTGATTTTCTGTTGCTATGGTGACCCAGTTATATTAATATGCAGAGCAAGAACGGAAAAGGATACAGAGACTCAGTAGCGTTGCGCAGAAACCAATATTTCAACAAGCCTAAGTACAAACAACATCGTCCGATGTGCACTTCGTTCCCATTATAGACAGAATAAAAACCTGTCTTCTGTATTTATACATTTCATCTACAAAGCCACAAAAGGAATACATCAAGACAAAGCCACGTCGAGCAGAGAGGTAAGTCTTTATCTTATTTTCTCCGACCGTCAAGTGTGTATGTGAAAGCAATCGTTGGCTACGTCTTCCTTCCGATAGATGAATCTTACACATTTTCAAGATGTACGACGTTGATATTCTTTAGATTGCGTTGTTTCTTATTGGCGATGAAATAACAGAAAGATCACCTAGAATTGTTTTGGTCAGGCAAGATTTATTCATCCAAGGCTCACGTAAAGCTCTGTAAAATAAAACATCGATTTGATATAAATTTACCCTCTTATTGTCCGAAATCACATCCGTCCAGCAGCGCTTGACAACCACGTACAACGTCACATAGGCGGACGTACGTTTGGATCAACGGAATAATTACAGCCGTGGTCAAGAATAAAAACAATGCGCGTTTGACTGAAAATCAAGCCAACAGAAGCAAAACGAAGATTTTTTTAAATAAGTTAAGCGATCTTGGTAAAAATTAGTTAATTAAGGCTTTACAATGCAAAGCATCAAGGGAGTCACTTCAATGGATACTTGTTGTGTACACACAATAGCAGCGCATGTGATTGTCTTGACTCCCCGCGGTTTTGTGCCATCCGTGTAATCTCAATTGAGGTATTTACCATAGTATAACAGCCCACATTACACTACCATACGCATTTAAACCATAGACCTTACACGTGTAGGGTATATGTTTCAACTAAGCTACCTGATTTAAATCACGGGTTCATAAAACCATATCAAAATTATACTCTTCACTTTATTATTATGATCTTACTGATAACGTAGCAAAAATATAAGATATTTATTTTTTGCATTTCTAAATATTCTTGTTTCGTTGGGTTATCTTTAAGTTTGCGTCAATGTCCTGCTGAGAACGGGTTTTCGTTTCTTCCGTCAACTGCCCCTTCGTTGGATTCGATTTTAATACACTTTCATACTCTAAAGGTATCTACTCTAAAATCGTGCAAAAATGAACACACCTGTCACCTTATGTTATTGTGCGTGTGTTTATTTTTGTAGTAATTTTACATGTAGATGACTCTGCTTTGAACCTATCCCGTTTTGAAGTGATCCGTTATTAGATTATACAAATTCAACTAATTTCACGTCACCGGGATTGTACAAGCTCATATGACCTTTGACCTGTTTGATACTAGTATTGGTTTCGTATCCGAGAATTGAATATTCCTATCCATCGAGTCATACTTAATACGATGGTTTCTGTGACGCAATCCACTGTGATTGTACGTGTCAACATCTTGCGTTTTCTTTTTCTTTGTTCTCTGTACACCTTTAGTAATAGTCGCCGATTGTCAATTTTTAACTGGAAGCCAACTATAAGCTTTTTTTTCTGTACTAAAACAGTAAATATATAGACAGAATTTATGATTGAAAGACACATTTTACCTTGCATTATAATAGTGAAACTACTGATTGAGATTTTATCAAAACAATAATTACGTCACTGGTTTTTACGAAGAACGTCGACAATATTGTTAGTTTCACTTTGACGATACGTCAGCATAACATGTACGGAACAGCTGTTTACGTAATGCATATTCACAATGCGTATGCTATTGAAATAACAATTATACGACGAACCGTATGATTGTTTAGTCACGTGTCATTAATTACGCCAGTCTCACGTGTTCCTTTGAGAAATTATCGTGAGCACGTGTCATTATACAACACTACGTCATTATACACAACTACGCCTTGATTGACAGATTTGTTTACACAGTGTCAATCTCTCAGAAGGGCAAATAGGGCGACACTTGTGTACTGTTGAGTACAAGAAACTGTCCTTGCTGATCGTTATAATTAAAAACGTACTTCTAGCTAAGAAGAATGAGACTCAGTGTTTCCATAGCTGATGTCATGACACTTTGCCACAGTTATTTTTATATTCTGATCATGTTTTCAAATAATGCAACTTGAGGGTAAGGTGGATTTTTATGTATTGCGTGTAGAATCTTAGCGATGAGCTTATACTAGTCATACCAGTTTCACAAAAAAATGTTTCTTACCCGTTCTGTCAAATATTAGTTACATCATGGAAGTATCAGGTGATATTTCCATGGTTACATGTACTTTAGAATCATATGTCATATGACTGAATTGTATACTTTATGCATATGTAGGTTATGATTCCGACTAATATCCTGTTCATACACGCGCAGTTACATCAGTGATGCACCGGCGTTACAACTGAATTCTTAAAGCTACCAAGTTTGCCTGTCACACGCTATACATAGTTTCAGCAAAGCATAAGACAGGCAAACTTGGTAGGGTGATTGAATTCAGTTGTAACTTTTATAAAAAATGTATAGAATTCAGTTGCAGCACCTGTGTAACTGTGTGTGTGTGTGTGTGTGTGTGTGTGTGTGTGTGTGTGTGTGTGTGTGTGTGCGCGCGCGCGCGAGTGTGTGTGTGTGTGTGTGTGTGTGTGTGTGTGTGTGTGTGTGTGTGTGTGTGTGTGTGTTTGATCAGGGTATTACACAGAGTGACGCAATGTCTTTCTTGGAGGAACATCATTAAATATCCTAGGAAGGCCATGCAAAGAATACATAGTTTAGTTAGTGAATAATTCTGTAAATTTGTCTTAGAAACCTTTGATCTCCCCCTTTTAGTTAAAAAAAATAAAAATAAAAAGTAGAATTTTATTTTCGTAAAATGCATCAGTTTTTTTCAGACAATGGAGTGTATAGTAGTGTATATCTCGATTATGTGATTTACAGAGAAAGGCGTGAGACGGACGACGTTTTGTGATTACGTCTCCAGTATGTGTACCTCAAATTATAACAGCTAAACACAGAGGGATATGCCAGTTAAATATTGACAATATTGAAGTAGGTAACTTATAAATACAAATGTATGCAATAGATAGAGGTTACTGACCTATAGTGACACTTGGCTGCATATGATGATCATTTAAAAACGTGGCAATGATGTAGAAGGGTTGGTGTGAATATCATTTCCTTGTGGCCACACGTACACATCATTAATCAGATAAATGTAAAACGAAGTCGTTAGTAAAATCGTCTTTGTCAGGTTTGGCAACACAGACTGATGAGTACCAGAAAAGTGACACAAACAATATTACAGAATAAGTGAGAGAAGTCATTACTTTGTCTAGAAATTGTCTAGTACTAGTGAGACTAATAGAATAAAACGGAAGTCGTGTAAAATGAAAACGAAAACTAACTTTGAACAATATAGCGATAACGAATGTATTTAACCTCAGACCACTAACGTTATAGTGGTCTAAGATTTAACGCAATCAATAGGAATGACAGTTGTAGACAAAAACCATTTGGTGTCAAAATGCAATTAATGCTAACATATTAAGGGGGACGAAGGTGACGCTGATTTTGTCTGAGATGCATTTCTCTATACTTATACTATCCATCTAGGGTAACCTTGGTAACGACCAACAGAAGTGCTCAATTATTGACACTAAGGTAAATGAACCAGGAAACTTCATTTGTTGATATAATACTATCAGGTATGAAGGCAACGATTTCTTCAACGAACCAGCAATGCCATGCGCCGGATGCATACGCTCTCAATAATACCTGAAAAAAAAAACAATCTATTAATTCTTGACAGTTGGGTTCAAATCTTTACGTAAATCAAGAATGGGACGTGTAGAATGAAAAAAATATCAAAATTAAATTTGAAAGTTGAAGTTAAAAAGAAATATTATGTTATTATGTCTCAGACGTTCGTAGATAAGGGCTTAACCTAATATTATATTCGTTGAAAGCTTTGTAGGCGGGTCAATCGAAGGACAAGGTTTACGGCACAGCTGAAGGCCATACAAATCTTTCCATAACTTCAAATTTTAATATGACGAACGATGGTTTATTGTGAATTTTACGACTCAATCTGGACCATTAAAACAAAGAAAGGCTTTTACAATATGAAAATCGTAAATGAGGTTCTGTTCTTTGTGACCATTTAACAAGAGCTCCAATTAGGCTCTGGTGACAACTCTTGTCTCCCTTTATAAGGCATTATTCAAACGATGACGTACAGTCACTTTCCGCGTCGTGCTTTACTATTCACAGGATCGCTTACATATTACACCACACAAAGGCCGATTTTGATCTAAAGCAACGAAAACGATCTTAGATCGGATTTAAGAAAAGATCCCCCAATGGTACGCGTTATGACATTCTCGTTATAAAATCTGGGTCGATATCGCGGTCGTCTCAAACAGCGGTCTAACATCACAAATTCTTCTTTGAAGATCTTACCATCATAGTAATGGCTTACGACAATCGTAACTCGCGTTGCCCGAATTATTTTTCGTTTCGTCAATGGCAAAAACAGGCCGTGGCTTGCGAAAATAGATCTTAGAAGTTCCACTTCAGCAGCTGATTGATTTTGATTGATAAATTAAACAATTGAATTATTATCGATCTGTATTTGGTAGGTGATTGTAAAGAAAATCAAAGATGTGATGTTCTCTGAAATATTATAAAAAATTCTGTCCTTGACCTCAATATTAATACTAATAAAGACATCGTAAATCATAATTATCCAGATTTGACATAACTAGTAATAATTTATAGAAAATGTTGTAGGCGGTAAGCTTATTTTCTTGTGAGTAATAAAGATGATTGACGAGGGAAAACCGTGATAGCGTAGTTAATGTTGTTATTGTACAAAGAACGTAGGTTGGACTACTTTGAAAAAAAGATGAACTCTCATTTTACGTTTAAATTCGAAACAATTGATTCTAACCTAAAATACCATTTGTCGAAAGCACCAAGTCAGTATTTTAATAGATGAAATAGTTTATTTAGCATTATCAAATCTAGGAGGAATATGATTAATGTCTTTCAAATACGATAATTTCTTTGCCATCTTCATATGCAAATTAACATTTCGATGTCGTCTTGATATGCAAATGAATTACTTGGTTTTGCAAATTAAACGTTTACATGTAATCTTGATATGCAAATTGATATACGTTTCGTCGTCATCTTGATATGCAAATTATACGTTTCGTCGTCATGATATGCAAATTAATTATTTCATTGTCATCTTGATATGCAAATTAATTATTTCATTGTCATCTTGATATGCAAATTAATTATTTCATTGTCATCTTGATATGCAAATTAATTATTTCATTGTCATCTTGATATGCAACTTAATGAGATAGTTGATTAATATTCAATTCCATGTCTTTTAATAACGTACAAGCAATTACCTCGAGAAAATTATTGTCACAGAACACATCAACCTTCATTTCAAGTACAACAGTTCCTCATTTGCATATAGATTCATGTACCATGTCATCGCTGCAAGGTTAATTCTTGACCAAAAACAAGAAATCGTTACTTGCGGCAACCTCGATGGAGAAGATACGTAGGGTTCGTTTAATTATAGGGCAAACATACGGGATCATAGACTTAAGGGATCACATATCGACAAATTTACATACTGAGTCAGTATGTCGTCAATGTAGCATTGTCGTCAAAAATACACAATCGCCTGACTTTCTCTACAAATGGGTTAGTCTGTACTCAATATGGGTTTAATTTTTAGAAGGATATTTTCGATGGTTTCTTACGACAACTTTCTAACCATAACATTTGTCGTATTTCCATGTGAGAAATTTCAACGCTATCTAAACTGTAGACTTTCCCGCCAAAAGGTCTTTTTAACACGATTCTGTTTCCCGCCAAAAAACTGTATAAACAAAATTATATTTTATATGTGTAATACCCTTCGCTCTTCAAATTAATCTTAGGTTGAATTAAGGTTTAAGATCATTGAGCAGTTCTTTTTCATTGCTTCATATCCCTAGATAGGTTTCCTCTAAAATATCATAAATGGTAATCTCGGTATATAGTAATAGCTAGAAGCAGAGCGATTGATCAGTTTCCTAAGGTCATAGGTCAAGGCGATCCACATTAAGACAGACAGTGAAAGTCAACCGACTCCGGATCAGATTGAACATTTATTTGACTATCGCAGTAATATCTACCTGAAATGATTATATAGTATTGCGTTTCACACATTATGCCTAAAGGCTATTAATTGTTTTTTTTTTCATGTAAAGCTTCTCTCGGCCTTGACCTTCTCCATACCAGGTCTACTGTAAACCCTGCAAACAAGCTGTGAATTGAAATCCTGACCAGGTTGTTTATCGTTGTAAAATTATCATTACCTCTTTACGGCGATGGTACATACAGCACGCTTACCCTTTTGCGAGAACGGAAAATACTCGAGTTTGCGAAAATGAGTAAATCTGGTATCACTTAGGGACGATCGCACAATGTCACACAAGCTCAATACCCGAACTTCGTTCTTTTAGGGGAGAGGGTCTGGCGTGAATGCAATTGCTGAACTTCATTTTCGCACTTCAAACCAAATTTCAACGGAAAACATTCACTCCTTCAATGATAACAGCCTTGGTATTTACTACTGAGATGTTGATAAGTTGATAAAAAATTACTTCTACTGTGAAATATGGTGCTGGGTTTCTGATAGTATTTGATAAGCTTACAGTCATGTTTTTAGATTACATCGATCGTTGTGGTGGTGTGACAAGTAGTTTTCGTTATAGTTTACATCATTAACGTTTTATATCGCACTTGTGAACGTTTGTTTCGTTTGTTTAGGGGGAGGGGAGGGATGTTTTTTTGACCTAACGAACGATGTTCGTTTGTTGAGTTTGTGCGACATTGTACATCGTACCTTACACCCAGGGACTTCTACCAACCATCAACTGTCCTTGCATTTGAAACTGAATAAAACAAAGTATCAGGGAACATGGTAAGGTAATCGTCGGTCTGGCTACACGGTATTATCTGTGTACGTAGAGAAACATCAGAAGTTATACTCTAAAGTCTAAGTCGATTCATTCAACTTGAATGTAAAAGTTTAGAGAACATAATATGATGGAAATGGAACACAAGTTTTCAAAATGGGAAAGAAGAAACGATTTTTCTGTTAGTCCCAAAATGTTTCCTTGACACAGACCATGAAAGCTTATGAATTGATGTACTTGGAAATAATGCATTCTGGGAGATGAGTTTAACATGAATATATTAAATGGACAGAGTCTGTAACAGTACCGGTCTTTAGTGCTTACAGGTATTTCATTTTTAATATACTTACAGTCCAACATATTGAATAATATCTAGCAACTTTTAAAACTCTCACCAGGGATTTTGTCATGTTATATGCCGTATAAAATATCGCGATGACTGTTTAAAAAAACAAACATCAATGAGCTGCCATTCGTGATATTTCTAAAGAATATATAGCAAACAACAGGTACGGATATTTCGGTAGGGTAAATGCGCAGTCATTTGTGAGCTGAGAATCAATCAATCAATGGATGTCCTAGTACAAATGGCATAATTAGCTATTTTAGAATATTCATGAACACCCCCCTCCCCGCCGTAACCATACAGGCAGTACAGTCGAAAATGATGTAAAATAGCCAATTGCGCATGCGTGAATATTTGTAGGTTATAAAGGAGGACAATGAATGTTCTGGAATACCTACTAATGCAATTATTTTGTACTAGAACACCATTGGATAGACTCTTAGCTCACAAGTGACTGAATAAATGCAGACTGTCGAGAATAAAAAAACCCCGAATGAAATGCTATATTCCCACTGTGTTCGTGTAAACTGATACCAACAATCACATTTAATATACATAAATGTCAAATCTGAGGTTTAGTAGTAATACTAGCTCGTGTAGTGTGTATTATAATATTCTATTATAATGGCTCTTGCTAGCTTCTTTATATACAATGTCATGTACGAACGCTTTATTTGGTCTAGCACTCATTGCAAGGCCGACAAAGTATTTCCAACAGCTCTAGGTACTGTACTTTCACCAACTATCTCAAATTGCCTTCTTGTCTCTGTTTCTCATTCTCACTTGAAGTTTCAGTGTTTGCTCTGTTATCGAAATATCTAGCTCAGCCACCATTCCCTTTGCGACGTTCATAAATCAAAATTGTCACAAATCCCTCAGGTCTGTAGCTGTTGCCTTTTACGACATTTACCCAATCTAAATTGTGACAGTCGCAACATTGATAGGCCAAACTCCAGTCCTTTCACGACATGGTGCGACCCTCTAAATTGTCGCAAAACAGTGATCAGACTCCGTTTCTTTCACGACATTGAACCATCTAAATTGTCGTAAATCCTCCGCAGTTCTGTATCTGTTCGTTTTACGACATTACGCCATAGTGATTCTTGCAGCATCATTTACTACCTTTATCAATATGGGATGTGACTATATTTATTTGTGGCACACTCTCTTTCCCCTCTCTTTTACCAAATGCAATCTATATTCTTACAAAATCTTCCCGAATGTTCCTTCCAAAGCATAGACTACTAGTATTTTACCTGACACGTACCTCCACCCTTCTTTTTATTTCGCTCTATACTCACCTGAAAATATACTCTACCTTCTACATGAAGTAGTCTCGGGACATAATCATCTCCCTCTAGCTTACTTCATATTGTCAGCATTTGTATCACTGAAAAAATACTAAAATAAATTGGTCATGCTATTAGAAGAAAAAAGTAACATTCACTGGTGAAAGCACTGCAAGCACAAAATTGTTTCGCAATCGACACACACACACACACACACACACACACACACACAGATATATATATATATATATATATATATATATATATATATATATATATATATATATATATATATATATATATATATATATATATATATATATATTACAAATGCTGTACAGCTATTGTGGGCAGAATTGCATAATTTAAAGTACAGTTAGGTAAGTCGTACTTCTTGGGTTGTCAGACAGTGAGGCATCCAAATACGATTAAATCCATCAGTTTATTACGTCTTAACAACTGCATGAAATCATCGTAGAAAGACGGTAATAATCGAATCCCAATCCTCATTCTTTTCAATTGTGCTAAGTACCAGAGATTTGCAGCGTCTGTAGAAAAGTAGTTTGTCATACATCATTTTTATTCTAAAGTTTACACGGAATGTACGTGTCCGGTCAATAGTTCACAATTTTGACTGAATTACTGAATATGACCTAAAGTTACCTCGTATATGACTGGTCGTAGATTAACAATCCGTTGAACTAAGAGAGAATAGTACAAATAAGTACTTGTAAGTGTGTGATTGTGTGTATATGTCTGCTTGACAGAAAATCGCTGGGAGTAATTCCCAGCACAAAAAAATAACTATCTATACTGCAATTTGTTGTGCTTTGGATTGCACCCTAAGTCTATAGGCTATCCTGGCATAGAAGTATATCAACAATACAGAGGTGAATATAATATATGCAGGTTTTTAAAAATCTTTTTTAATTTTTTATCTTTTTTTATAGATGTAGATATATTTTTCAAAAATCAAAATAGCTGGAATCACCCAAATCTTTGCCACACATAAGTTTGTTGCTGGTTATTTCCAACCATTACTGAAACATGGTTTTTCGCCATCTTGTTTTCAAGGAAATTGTCAATTCAATATTTCTCCATAGTGCTAATACAGTGTTCGATAGCCATCTTGAAGTAACGGTTGTAAAACTGTTCAGAATCCAGCAGCAACAGCAACAGGTTGGCCTAGAAATGTGTATGACAATGTGAGCAGCACTGAATTCCCACTAAATATCCCGACCAACGCTTTCAATTTTCTCTCCAAAATATTTCATTGGTGGTTTTGTATTGCAAAATCCAGGATTTGGTTTGTTAGATTGACTGGTAAGAGTAATTAAGAACAGCAAAATAGTCAAATTATAATATGTAACTCTGACATCAGCCGTAAATTATGCGCCTCTATGTCCTAGTATCGCTCTATATTATGCAGTCATCAGCTCGAAAAGCGTCAGTTTAATTCTGTGGAAAAACGACACTAAATTATATCAATTTCTTTGATAGCATGTATTTATTTATTTAGGTATCTCTAATATATAGCTTATAATAATGTGCTTTATGCATAGTACCGTGGCCACCGGCCTAACGTACAGAAATCAATATATACAAAAAACTGCGAATGTAGAGGTTTGTTGTGACAAACAGCAATGGTGCATACAAATCCACATAATAATAGGAAATACAACCAAAATTAGTCTATCATACTTTGACGTAAGCGGAAAGCAAAAAATACAAACTTTGCTAAATGATTCTGAGTATGAACATGATTTGTTCTTATCAAAGAATAAAATTTAAATTGCGAAGGGGGGGGGGGGAGAAAGAAAAATTGTGGGTTATACAATTCTCTCAATATATAGCTTATATATAAGGTGTTGAACCTTCTTCCCCATTACGTTAATACCAGTAAGCTATACTGAGTGATTGTGGTGGGGATGTCTGTCAACATGGTCACGTGTACACTTTGGTGATTACACATAGTTTACATCTATTTCAAACGTCAAGCCATGATGTGACGTCATATACAGACATGCTGCACACAGAATGGACACCATGGACACTGATATCATAGGTAGAAGATTTCAATGTAGACACATTGGTTACCAAGGAGATAAATAAACACATGCAAACTATACATGGTTACATATATATATATATATATATATATATATATATATATATATATATATATATATATATATATATATATATATATATATATAATACATACATACATGTACAACGTACATCCATCCATCCATCCATATACATACATACATACATACATACATACATACATACATGCATACATACATACATACATACATACATACATACATACATACTGTACATACATACATACATACATACATACATACATACGTACATACATGCATACATACATGCATACATACATACATACATACATACATACATACATACATACATGCATGCGCGCCGATATGAACGATAGTTTAGGTATGGGTGACACAGTTCATTTGATAAAAGAATGTATGTACGATTATCCGTTCCAGTTTGCTGATAGGTTCACAGTGAACACCTGTTCTTTAAAGAACCAATAGAAACCATCCTTGCAAGCTTACATTGGGGCATGGAAACCTCACTTAAAAAGGTGAAAGCATAAAAATTGTCTTAAAGCCGTTGTCCAGACAATCTGGTGTCAGTATTGAACATGCCATTACAGTCATATGTGATTTGATATCAGACTAATTGGTCACTTGGGAAACCACTTGAATTACCACATAATGAATATGATTACCAAACCTAGAATGTTCACCATGTTAGTGAATATATATAGTCACATTTGTGGGAGGTCAAAGGTTGTAAGTAGACTCATTTGTTATGTATTGATTGATTGATTGATTTGATATGGCTTAGCCGGCCTTGCTGCCGATTTGAGGCCATCAGCTGACGATCTGTCTGAGTAACTGTTGTCACAGACAAGAAAAATATATCATTCCTTGTTTGTCATGTTATTAATATGTCTTATTTAGGAAAGTCATGAACTTTCGGCTATCATGACATGTACAAAGGGGATTTTGATGTTGAATGTGAACGTGTGGTGAGATTTGATAGGGTAAAATAGTTTTGTTTTGTTTTGTTTTTCATTTTGGCCTCGTATCTGTGATTATAGTATGCTTATATGAAATGTGATGTAATTTCACATTTTTTTACACGCAAGCACACACGCACACACACACACACACACACACACACACGCGCGCGCGCGCGCGCGTCATACACATAGTGTGTATGATGTGTGTGTGTGTGTGTGTGTGTGTGTGTGTGTGTGTGTGTTTGTGTGTGTAAGCCACAACAAGAAACCAATGAACTGCCAGCAGTATAGCGAAACTAAAATAAAGCAATGCGTTGGCTGAATATATGTTATCTAGGGTAGCATAACATTTCAATCCAATTTGTTTGGCAACTCTTCGACGTCAGTTTCAATTTATCAAAGTGGCATTGGTTTTGTTAATGATATTGCCAAGTCAATGTTTACTTGGGATTAACCAATCGGCCAAGTAATTCAGGCTATTATTGTGTATCTACATACAAATTGTCTTCTGCAAATACAATGACGTATGTACGTACACGTAAAGGAACAAATTCTAGTAAAGCTATATCAGGAGTTACGTTGCGTTTGAAACAGTCACCAACAAGCTCTGCCCGTGTTAAATCGACATGTGCAAAAACAGAACGATCCAAATGTACACAATTTTCTAGTACCAACCTTTTTTTTAATGCGTTGAGCCGAACTGTAGTGCTGGAACAGGTCTGGCATTTCTGACGTCAACCACAACCGGAATATAACCAGCATAAATTATATATCAAACTCTTCGTTAGCGTCTCAGAAACATGGAAATCCATGATGACAAAGCCAAACATTATTACAAATTAATTTAGAACACAATATGTAACATGGTGTAGGAAGACTAAGACCAACATTTGCTCGGATATAAATAAAGATACTATGTGCTGTGTTTGTGGATCATATTAAAGTTTTTATCAATATTCGTCTCAGTCTATCATCATCATGTTGCAAACTGTTTTGTAACATTATTTGTGTTAATCTCCAGGCATTGTCATCATATATTTCCATTAGATTCAAACAAAGAGTTTAATGTATAGAACCCTTATTACTTATTTTAAGGTTAAAGCCACCCTGCAAAACTTTAGGTGATTGTCCGGGTTTCTATTGTTGGAGTACAGGAAGGCGAAATGCCATTTTGCTCAAAGTATGGCCGTTGCTATGGTAACGCGTACATTCTGTGGGAATAATCGTTCATGTGTACCGGTTGATACCTAACACACACATTAAATCTTTAACTTGATACACGAACCCATCACATGTATGGTATCTGAATAAATGGTAGTCTTAGTTTTCCTGCAACATGATACAAAAAGTGTTGTAACTTTCTTTGGATCAGTCTCCAGGTCTGTCATCATATATTTTCTCTCTTTTGTTAGACTCTACCAAAGAGTTTGGTATATAGAACCTTACATTATTTTCAGCTTAAAGCTGTCCTGCAAAACTCTTCAAGTTTCCATTGCTGAACTACAGGGAGACAAAATGGATCAAAACATGGCCGTTACCACGACAACACGCACGTTTTTGGGAAACAATGGTTCCTGTGTGCCGGCTAATACCTATCACACACAAAAACATATACATGTTCAACTTGAACACATTAAAACCCAAACACAACACATAGTATCTTTATTTTATCCAAACAAATCTTGGTCTTAGTCTTCCTACACCGTGTTACATACTGTGTTCTAACTTAATTTAGAATAATTTTTAGCTCTGTCATCATGGATTTCCATATTACTGACACTCTAATGAAGGGTTTGATATATATTATGCGGTTGCGGTATCTCAGAAACTAGGCCACTTTTCAGGACTCTTCTGCTCCACTATTGGTCAAAAGGAGCCCGGTGTATTTGGGGACCTTTTTGTTCGATTTCCTTGTTTTCACATGCAAAAACGTATATAACAGGGTATATACGACATGTAATTTTGCTAAGGGGTATGCTTACTTGATATAGTCAGATAACAAGTTCGGTGATAAGCAAAAGCCTGTAGGGGGACAAGGGTATTACAGTATTATAGTGGTAAAATTATCAATCTGCAACAATGTCTGTGACAAGTGATCGATTTTGGTTAAGGAGACGTAAGCTCGTTTTGGAGATGTTTTTTTTTTTAGTTGTACAAGTTATAAGACACGTGTTATACACCGAAACATCACTTGGAATTGGCAGATTGAACTGACATCTTGTTTTCAGACGTAATTCTTGAACAATTGATGACACAATTCAGTATACCTATAATGGTAAAATGTCGAGGAACTCTATGCTGTCAAATGTGCTGGTAGACGATTTCAACGTCCATCGAAGGCATACATAGACTTTTCAGACATACTTTAATTGAGGGTTTATCCAACTATCACCTGAGTAAAACAGAGCTCATAAATCCAACATATGCCACTATCAAATTAGAAAACAGTGTTTGTGAGATTTCTAACCAATCTATTAGCATAGTGTAAGGACGGCTATATTTGATCATATTCGATGGCTTTGATGAAATAGATCTATTTTTTACCTCAGGTAGTATTTATGGCCGATTGCTGCCAGTATTAAGAGATTGCCGATTGCTGCCAGTATTAAGAGAAAGCCGGATTTGGAGTCCACAAATCATATTTGGCAGAATGCAACTTATGTTACATTATACGAATTAATTTAAATACTTTCTGGCGGTTTTACTGAAAGTCGCCTGTTTTCATCTATTTTGTGGGATTTGATCTGTCATGTAGTAATTTGTCCTGATTTGTGTAGTTGTGGTTAAGTTATACAATTCACTCAATTTCCATCCACGAACAGTACTATAATGACATTCTTAACTTCAAGTTCCTAATAATACATGACTACCATCGACCTATTTACTGCTCCTAATAACATCGTCAATCACAGGAATATATATGTGCGGTTGGTTGTCATGATAACATAAACCTTTTTATAGTAATATGGAAACATTTTTTTCCTTAAAAAATAACCTACCAAAGTGACTCGACAATTAGGTATTGTAGCGTGTAAATATTAACTATAATAACTCCAACGGAAACAAAGCAATTCTTCCAGTGTGCATCAGATGTCTGATTAAAACACACATACATCGGGGTCCCAAGCCACCTATACACCGTAACCAGAGATGCTGAAATAAAACACTTTCTGGGCTGTAATTTACATAATATATGAAAGACCTTTTCTCCAAATGAACCTTCTTTTCAACAAAGCGAGGTTATTACCGTGTGTCAATAACCAAATTTCGGACACACGTATTTTTGATAAAAATGTCTTTACTTTATATTACGTCATTTTTGTATTCATGAAAAGATCGATTTGCTAAACGTATAAAACCTTACCTATCTAAAAGTTCATTTTAAACAATTCCATCTTCATTCGAGAGGAATGAACAGCGCCTAACCGGATGTTGATGACGTCACACCTTTTGAACAGCGAATAAAAGAATCGTTTTTTTATAAACAATCATACCAATGTAGCTAATCAATATGCCTTAACTTGATCGCTTTATATTATTCTATATAAACATTCATAATATGAACTGATTAACCTTCATACAATACATTGAATACTACCATAATAAAATAAAAAAAGTCATCGATTTATATGCTGACTAAATTTCACGTACGTGCTTCGTCGCAATATTTAATCACAGTTTGTGTATTTAGTTGGGGCTATTTTACACCAGACATTCCTTACAATTTGTACCGATCCCTGCTGTTTAGGGACAAGAGCAGTTCACGAAGGAAGATTTAGGTATATAGTATGACCATAATAATGACACAAGGGCGGTTTTCTTTGGTCACCAAAAATTCACACAGCTTGAAACATATATAAACGAAAGATTGATGTTAATAAAACACGTATGCACACTGCTTTATTTCATCACATAGCCCTCCCATGGCTATGGTGAGTATGGCTTTTTAACTTACATTGCAGACGGAAGTACAAACAGTTTACTACATCGACTATTATCCAACGACGAAAGCCATGAATCTCATAGCATTCGATAACAACATCGGCCTTGACAATAGAAACACTATTTAATGACTGTAGTGGGCATGGAATGATTTTATAAAATTTGTTGTTACACCTCAGCGTTCTTACACAAGCTGCCATGGGTTAAGAATCGAATCACACGACATTCTTTAAATAGACTATTGCATCGAACGAGGATAGCATTCCTACTTCCGTTTCGGTATTGATAAGTGATAGAGTACATTTTATTTTAATATCGATACCGAAAACAGGAATACTGTGTGTGATGGTAATAATGTGTTCCCTGATTGTGTTAACAAGAAGACAGCTTCTATATATGCTCAAGGCGACCTTATTTTATTATGATCTCATCATTACACCTAAAAAAATGTGTAGGTCGGTTAAAAATGTATTTTAAAAAACAAGTAACCAAAAAAGAAAGTGTGTATGTACATGTTGTTGATACTTTGATAAGTGGTAGAATATACTTTACCGGTCGTAATACGTAATCACGGTATCTCTAGTTACCAAGATGGTTTCCATGGAGGTTATTACAGCACTTTTATGTCAGAGTCACGCACACGTACACCATAATGTGCACAGAACAGCTGCATTAATGAGATAGAAGAGACTTAAAGTATATCTTCAGAATGGGTCAATAATGGAAGACAAAATAACCAATTGAACAAATTGGTGTTGTACACTGATTAGTTTCAGATGTCTTCTATATATTGCGCCATTATTCACATCAGCAAGAACTCAAGGTGATGTTTGTCTAATTAGACAATGATTGGATTCTTTCAAATGTGTACAATGTATACATCTGTTATTAAACTTTGATGCGAGGATACCGATAGGTTTTGACTTCACTTTAGACAAAGTAGTATAGATTGGGATGTAACCTACCCACTAGGATCACTCACTAGCCCAGATGCTTGTCTTGGTGTTACTGTCTCAAAGTAGAGAGCATCTTGAGATCGTAGTAACACCAAGACACGTTGCTGGACCAATTACTTATTGACAATGGAATTGATGCTATGTCAACAAAGGCTGTACTGCCCATTTCATTTTGGTGCTTACTGGCTCTATTTGATACTTGGAATGTATCAAGTTCAATCTATAGGGACTGCAAACAGTAAAGTTATCAAGACAGCTCATATTATAACCAGGTAATATAACTAGGATAATCATATCTTATATAGCACAAAAGAGAGACAGACTCACTCACACACACACACACACACACACACACATACATACATACATACATACATACATACATACATACATACATACATACATACATACATGTACATACACACATACACACACACACACACACACACACACACACACACACACACACACACACACACTCTCTCTCTCTCTCATTAGACCAACAATTTGTATGGACAACTTCTGTACAACGTTCATGTATTTCCATGTGTTTGATTGACACTGTACAGGTAAGTCTACGCATGACTGGGGCTGAACGCATGCGATTTTGTAGTTCACTGAACACAACCTGCCTTTACCTCATTCCTCTCACAACGTAACAATAATATAAATGTATACCAAAAGTGTAATGATTTTTCCATAGTTAAAAGAAAGATAAGAAAACCTACACACTCGAAATATTTTTACGCGTCGGTTATTTTCAAAGGTTTTGTAGTAATATTCAATGACATTTGGATTGTGAAATAAAACGTTGTTAAATACCGGGCCATCATAGAAGGGTACATATCAAATATATAGGTCCCAGTAGCAGTATACAATGCAGAGATTTTTCCAAGGGAAAATAACGGTTGACAACATCAGTCTCACTTCATCGATTACGATTCTACAAAGTGTCTACGTGACTGTTTAACCCGCACTACTTTCTTACGCATGTCCTAGTTTTTCGCCTTTATAGTTCACCAAAAATATTTACTACAAATAACGGTAATGAAAGTGCTTTCCAGAAATAATTCTTTTGTATTGTGAAAGCCTCCAGAGTTTCGACTGAAACCTTTGGAGAGTTGACATTTATAGAAAATGCTAGCGAACATGTGTGTTGAATAGTGGGATTTGAAGGAGTTTACAAAATGTGTATATTATTCTATACCCCATACTGGTACATACAGATTTCAGCGCCTACATATTTGACCCCTTTGCCGTAATCTTGATGAAGAGGTCAAGTTCGTAGTAGCATATCTAGATTTTTGAATTATGTGAAGCCCCCAAATATGGCGTGCTCCTACAGGTGGCGAATTCATGCAGTTGTTTTCATCATCATCATCAACTGTTATATAATGAGAACTGTACTGAAAACGAGCTGACATACATGTATAGGGGTGAAATTAGAGTGCCTTTTAACAAAAAGTAATAATGGATGTAACAGACTTTTATAGTTACAGTTGATCAGCTTAGTAATAGGGCTGTTAGTGTTAAGTTTATGCAGTGACATAATCGCACCAAGTGTCACGTAGGCACCACAATCACACGGTTCTGCAATTTGAAACAACTCTTCAGTAAGCTTCCTACGTATAATAAATATAAAAAAGTATGTAATATTAGTTTTTATATCGCTTTCCCACACTGTACTCACGCTTTATATTTATTACCCCTGGCATGGACCTATAAAACTTATGTACAACAACCCATTATACTTCCACAACACCCTGGCAAACAATCCATTGCAGCATTTATAAGCCCACGGAATTAAACTTTTCACATTGCAACCTCCATCCTGCCAGGTCCCAATTATACAGCTGGATTCATTACAGGGGGCACAATCGTTGTTTAAATCTTGCCCACGGATTTGAGCCATTTGGAAATAAACGGCAGCGGGAACGCTCGAACCCACAACCTGTAGACCCCAAGCCGCACCGGCAACTCCAAACGTTCGACCATCACAACTCCATGTAGTGTTCCTATTCGGAGCAACTACAGTTATGTACAGATTGTTCTGTTTCTTGTTGGACCATTCAAAAGATGATCCCTGTTGAGAGAAAATAGGATACAAAGTATTATTCAATTGCTATTTACAGTTATTTCTTTTTTGATAAGAGTTCATCTTTTCCATCATCGTAAACCACAGCCTCTTTTACGGCACAGTCTAAGACGCACCCGTTAGGATATTTCGCAGTGTCGTGGGAGAAATACCAGTTTGCAAGAATGATCCTTTCCCTTTCTAACGTGTGAATCAATTCTTTCATTTTCTGACGACACCAAATAATGTTCAACAAAATAGTCACCAAATTTTCTGACGCCTAACGTATGCACTCTAGATCTGCCGAATGTGAAAGATTGGACAATTATGTCACCTGACTTTACATGTAACCTAATTAAGGGATAGACGGAGCTGTTCTCAATTTACTCAGTATACCATCATGAGCAAGCCAAGTTGTACGCATTCCAACAGATAATGTGGTATTTATACCCTTGTCGCTGTACGCCACTTATACTAATGTCACTCGTATTTTCCTTGGCTGAACGAGCTAAAATTTTGGCGAATCTAATACCGTTTAATACTATGTAGGTGGCATCTTGTTTAAAAAAAATACCACGTTTCATATGTGATTATATTTAGGGGCGAGATCAACAGTTTAATGTAGGACAAAAAACTAAATTATTTTACTGTGAGGGGAGAGGGGATTTGAGTCATTTTAGTTCTCATCCTAAAAATAGATTTTACTTTTAATGGATATTTTGTACTAGATTTTTTGCTGTAAGGCTTAGTAAATACATGGCAGTGTCAATAATAGAACTAATTTTGTTCACTTCGAAACTGACTGTGCGGTTTGAAGCAATTTTCAATTTTGGCCAATTTACTTAGAAGGGGGGGGGGAGTCTGGGGCTTAAGTATAAGAATTTAGTTTTTTTATTCACATTGAACTATTGATCTCTCCTCTTATCATTCATAGTACTAAGAATGATCGATGTATTTCAACTGCGTTGATGCTTCTGAAGAATGGTTTTTACCTCTTTTTCTTTCGATGTTTGTTAATCGCCGTGTTACTTCAACACGGTTCATAAATGATTATCCAAGAGTGTGATATGTACGAACAAATATCAAAGGTCGCGTCATTCAGGTGCTAACCCCTCTCCCTAGAGAGTGATTCATTCTGTACGAAGTCGGCTATAGACCATAAAAATGAATCACTTTGGCGCCCATGCCATCAAACATTTTATGGACCTCTTTATATGCAATCCCTGTTTTGACAGTCCCCCTGTTTTTACCAAGCAAACGATTTCTTGTTATTTCCAGATCCCGAACAGGTCTAAAACCGGACAATGGAACATTGGGTCAAGTTGCCACAACACATTCTTGGGACTGTAGGAGCGGGGTATAACAAGCTATAAGTGTTTATTCTTCGGATTTAATTTACTCTGTCAATGTCGTATTTTGTGACGTCAAAGGATCGGTAGCCGTTGTTCCACCGACTGAATTCTTATGCATTGTGGTAAGTCTTCATTACCAATATTCTAAAACATAAGTTGTCTCAAATTTTGCGTAATCATTGCGTCATTCGGTGCGTACTTCGATAGTCTCTAGGCCAATGAATGTTCCCAAGATGAATATATGTATTTACTTTTAAAGCAGTGACCAATTCGTCACTTGCCATCAATAATCGAACGCGAGTGCTTACAGTAGCTAAATATGTGCATACAGCGCTATGAAAATTACAAGATGAATAAACAGTGGTTTATAATATAAATGATCTAATGCAAATATTTAAGGGCAGCCGCAAGATATCACGTGATATTGCATATTAATCACGTTGGCATACTCTGCAAGTTCTGCAACTTACGTCTAAGTTTTCACAAAGCCAGTATATAGAATAGCAAGTCTGAGCAGAGACACGATTTAAAAGAAATTGTTGGCAACAAATAAATACTACAAAGTGTCTGAAAATGCGGGAAATTGCTGAATTTCGATAATTGTACCTGGAGATCAGATTCAAGGCCAAAGGTCTCGAAACAAAGTTTAAACCTGGCAATATGGGGGTAGACACTTGAATGTAGTCTCTATGTATTAACGTTTCTGAGTTATGTGATAAATCCTGATTGCTCACTACAAACATGGCTGCCATTGAGTAAATATTGATATGGGCACCAGAAGTAATGCATGTGTAGGTTTATCTTGTACTGCATTATCTATAGACATGATCTAAAAGACATTAGACACATATAATTGCTACTGCAACATGTAAGTAATAGCTTAATTTTGATGGTCTGCCCTTTAGGTCAAGGTCAAAGGTCACTCATACAAGTATGCTTGCATGTGATTATATGGGGTTAGACACTTGAATAGAGTGTGTGTATTGACGTTTTTGAGTTATGCAGAAATGTAGTGATTTTTTACTACAAATATGGCTGCCACTCAGTAAAAAGCACATGAGCACCAAAAGTAATGCTTGTGTATACTTCTTTTCTTTAATATTACTTGTCGACATGATTTAAAAGCAATTGGCAATATGTGAACACTATGTCTCTGTGATAGGCAGGAATTGGCTGATATTGATAATTGGCATATTTACTAAAGACCATATCGAAAGTTGCAGATGGTGCCCCTTTAATAAATGTTACGGGATAAACTTGTGTAACCTTTGTACCAAGGACATTCAATTGCCAGCGGGGGATTATTGAATATGCCGCGTATCAAGGAGGTTTAACATTTCTACCAAATTCACTGATAACAGTTTTGATGATTTATAATGGGGTATTTTCAGAAAGATTGAAAACATATTTATCAAATTAATGTCAGTCGTAAATGGATTATAAACTCCTAATTTGTATTCATTCATTATTTTTGCTAATACTAAATCAGTAAACATTTGAAAACGTGACTTAATGTAGTAATATGCAACTTTTCGATTCTTACATCAAATCAAGGAAAAAAAATAGGGCTGCCATACAAATTATTGAAATAGCGGCAAAAATCAAAAAAAGAGTAAACCCTTTTTAAAAATCCAACATGGCCGCAAACTGCAATTTCTATAGGAAAATAAAAATATTAAAGAATTAGATTTTCAGGGAAATTGATCCCCGAGGCACCGGCTACCTAAATATCATCACTTTTCATTCTTCTTCAGTATATCTAATTCGTATATGTATACATTCGTTATAAATAATCACACACATGAATATTTTATCGACTGTCAATACCCTCCAGACACTTGTAATCTTTTACTCTCCGTCGTCTTCATTTTATTGCGATAACTATCAAGCACCTCGTACTAAATATGTTTTTGGAATTATGACAACTAGAACAGTTTATGGACGTCAAATATCATGAAGGGTTTTATTTTTAGGGAATGTGATGTGATTTAGTCTAAAACTGAAGTGTATATGTTGTTGTGGTCTGATTATAGACGAGTTACAGAAAAAATGTCATGACTTTCCGTCGGTCGTTATTTTATTACAGCGCGATATAGAGATTGGGAAAACGAATCAAAGGAAATATATACTATTAAAGTGAGCAGGATAAGTATTTGTACGGTTCAGTAGATGCTCATACAGGTGAACTTAGCATGAACGATTACTTCAAGTATACAGATGAGGTTGTTCTTGACGTAGTTACATTCATGTTAATTCTAATTCTAATCACTGAAAATACTGCGTTTCAATTCACTACGTATATACTACGCATATACGCAAGTATTTAAGCTACAAACTCAGACCACTACTGAAAATTTTCTACAATGGTCTGAGCTACAAATAGTAGTCAACCTCGCAGTGAGCTTCTGATCCTCAAAGAGTAGCCAGAGACATATGATCATAAGACTAATTCAGAAAAGTGTTTGTTGAAAACTGAACTCGTGATTGCCAGGTAATCAGGAAACCCCAATGCTAGAAAACATGCAACATATTCCTGAAAACTTGCGAACAATGCATATAGTCAATCACTTCAATTATTTACATCACGTCTAAGCGTAAGTTTATTAGGTGATACATTACTCCTTTCCCATAATCTTTATTCCCTAGAGTGCCTATAACACACTCGTGGTTTATTACCCATCGTCAAATATCGAACGATAAAAAACGTAAATTGATAGATTTTCAAATGAAAATCAACATCTGATGGCCCAATATTTTATATACTAGGCAAAGCAATGAATATGATTCACAGAAAAATATCGATATTCTGAAATCAGGAAGACAGACAGACAGACAGACAGACAGACAGACAGACAGACAGACAGACAGACAGACAGACAGGCAGACAGACAGACAGACAGACAGACAGACAGAGACACAATTTGACAACACAAATGTTGAGGTCGTATTTCGCCTCCTTGAAGCTGATATCCCAGGTGAAAATGGCGTGAATGGCAATCACTTGGTTTATGTTATAGCTATAGGCAATAGTCGTTAGTTGGCTTAGTTTTTGTATAAACTAGGACATTACTTGCCATCGTCTAGGGTGCCATTGTAGATACCTACTCTATAGGAACTCTCAGTGACTCCTGTACAATAATTAGGAGATATTCTCATTTCAAAATATAATATGAACAACAGATCATCTGATATTAATTGTTACATACTGTATTTCGTTTACGTATATTGCATGCTTTCGAATAACATTTTATCTCTTTCTAACATGGCCATGATGTATCAAAAGAATTGAATCTACAAAGCAAATATTTCCAATTCTGTATCGCTTTTAATGATTAATTATCAACCTGAACCATATCCATCGCAGATTAGTCCAAGAGCAATATCAATGCTAAGTCTATATCCAATATTTGACTTTATCCCCATCTTTAGTTGAGATTGCTATGAACTAATAAACGCCATAATGTTTTATACAAATCCTGCTTATATACGTAGCCGGCAAATCCACGCCGCGCCAAGGGTATTACTGCACTATTAACGTTTTTATGTTTAGAGATAAATACCAGAAGTGTAATAAAATATAACGCTAGAAGTAGAATTTTATTTTACGATATATATGTTTCAGATAACATCTAGCAAAAACTACCACCTGTCAGACATTCAATGATTTAATGATTTTGACTGAGACAACACCTACATTTGAACATTATTTATCTGGTATCAGAACCCATGAAATGTCTTTGTAGTAGCTGTCTCTGTCTGTCATGGATGAATGGATGGATGGATGGGTGTCTGTCTGTCTGTCTGTCTGTCTGTCTGTCTGTCTGTATGTATGTCTGTCTGTCTGTCTGTCTGTATGTCTGTCTGTCTGTCTGTCTGTCTGTCTGTCTGTCTGTCTGTCTGTCTGTCTGTCTGTCTGTCTGTCTGTCTGTCTGTCTCTCTGTCTCTCTCTATGTATGTATGTATGTATGTATGTATGTATGTATGTATGTATTTATTTATTTATTTATTTATTTATTTATTTATTGTGTGCGAGTTGGTAGAGAGTTACTTTGAAGAAGAATTTATAATACATATTCCATTGAACTACGTATTTTGAAATGACCATTCTCTCCGAGTCATAATTTTCCAAGATATCAAATTTAATTTCCGTTGCTCTAAGTACATTGTATTCACCTTTAGTTCTATCTTAAAAAGAACCTATTCAGTTTGTATATTAACATGAAGAGATCATCTCGTATAGTAACAATACATTTAGTTGCAGTAAGTCGACACTATTTCCATCGTCACTCTACTTGAAGTTACTCTCTATTGAGTACGATGAAGAAAATGTACATTCGTTACCCTGGTTACGGAGACTAACATTGAGAAGTGTTCCGTTCTCCAGCATATAAACAAGTTGGTACAATACTCTGCAAGGTTACATATACATTTTGCACTAATTTATACCGTTATTTATACGTAATATTGTGTTAAAACGCTTTCCAAGATTTACTCCCTATACGTAAATTTCTCATTTGCATAATACATATAAAAAGTAATATCCTTAGATGTAATCGCTTTTGACATTAGTTTTAGAAAAAAGCTATTAAACGAATCAATGTTATGAGTTAATAGAATTGACAGCTTTGAAAAACGCTGATTCTATAATATGCCTTTCATTCAAAACACAATTTTCTTCTCAAAAAAAAATCACAAAGGTAGTAGTCACTATATACTCATACTTGTTTGTTGGTGTCATATAATTGTATATTTTCAGCAGTGTTATTGTAAATTCTGTTGTACAAATGAGTGATATACGTACAGCTTATAATCATACATTGAGTTCATTTCTATTTTCTATTTTTAATTGATATGTTATCACCGTTCGAACCATTGAAGTATTTATATAAAATGATAACTTTATCTAGTAGAAGTTGTTAATTTGACGTTGATTACTATGTACTTATTACTTTCGACAATATAAGGGTAATTTTCTAGCAATGATATCAACGTAATATCATGATAATTTCTCTATCTGCGTGTGTCCTAGCCCTGTTTGTCCTCTCTCTCTCTCTCTCTCTCTCTCTCTCTCTCTCTCTCTCTCTCTCTCTCTCTCTCTCTCTCTCTCTCTCTCTCTCTCTCTCTCTCTCTCTCTCTCTCTCTCTCTCTCTCTCTCTCTCTCTCTCTCTCTCTCTCTCTCTCTCTCTCTCTCTCTCTCTTTCAAAGGCAATGATACGTATATACTAAAATATCAATCAATTTCGTAATCTAGTGGCATCTAAAGGTCTCTCCTTTAAATGGACTGCTATTACCATGACAACATTCACTCGTATCACAATTACTTAAGCTGATTTACGCAAGGTGGAATATACACCAACTGAGAGACTGCTGTTTCAAAAACAGTTTGTATTCTTCGAGTGTTTTCGACCATAATTTAATAGTTGTATTGTAAGACAACGGGTCATAGTCTGTAACGTGGTTGGTTTCGGTAGTGTGTTTTGATTTACATTAATTTTAAATATTATTCTCCATTATTCAGCCAAGGAAAATACGAATTATCCAAAGGGTTTTTTTTCGAGTCCAAGATGAGTAGATACAAAATCCTTATGTCACAAGTAGTTTCAGGCTGTGTGAAGATAAATATCGGGGAAGGATATGAACATACCTACACATGCATAATTTATGAAATCGTGAAAAAGTCGACTTTGAACATATTGACTCATGTTACGAACGCCGCAGGACCAATGACATGGATGCGCATTATTGTAATGTAGAACGACAGGGTTCAAATCCTGTACTTTGTTTGAATACAATCGACTTAACTTGGTTTGTATGTGGTTAGCTTATAATTATGCTAAATTACAGTTATTGAAAAAAACCTTTAATCGTGTCTAACAACTCTAAGAGCTCTTCCTATTAAGATGTGACATAAAAAAGGACATTACAATGTAATGTTTTGCTTACCAAATAATTCGAAAACACAGTCTCAGTTATGAAGCAAACCTGTTCCTGTATATCGTCAATCATCTCTATCACGTGGTGTCCACGTCGATTATTTCCTTGGTAGTTATCAGTGTATAATTTATATTATAGTGTATTTGGTACACCGAGTTTAACTTAAAATCGGGTGACAGAAGGTTCCAATTTAATATAACCATAGACAGTGGTGAAGTAACTTCACCACTGTCTATGATGTAATGAGTGACAGTAATCATTCATTTACGGAATCCACCTCAGTTTTCTATTTTGATGTTGCGCTTGAAGGTTTTTTATTCAAGTATATATATATATATATATATATATATATATATATATATATATATATATATATATATATATATATATATATATATATATATATATATATATACATATATATATATAGTGATATACCATTGTCGTAAAACAACACGCTGCTTTAGGGCAACACTGCAAATGTGTATTACGTCATTATGGCTTTGAAATATTTGCATACGTGACATAATTCAGCTAAATATATATAGCCCGCTGTTATTGTGTTTCTGCCAAAAAATACTGAAAGTAAAAGCAATGGTGAATATATTTCAACCCTTAAATAAGGTTTTAAGTGGCGTTCCACTGTCAGGGGGCAAATAATATATGTATATGCATAATTTTACATAACGAGACATGAATTTAAATTGTATTTCTGTTGCAGGGGCAAACTTGATTACATGTATAATAATAGCCGATATACTCTGACTGCTATAATTTTATAGTCTTGGTGTATTATGTACGGATAGTATCGTGCATATTTGAGACACTGTCGACATGTAATTGAAATTGCAAATCCTGTTTGAAGAGCTAGTAATGCAACCTGCCTATAGCAATGTGTCCTGACGAAATAAGCATTTAACTTTAAGTGAAGCAGACACCGTATAGTAGCTAAATTTACCATCGTGACACGTCTGCCTGAAAAGACCTACATTTGAAAACATGGTGATTAGTTCACAGATACACATACACACAGGGGATATACACACAGACACAAAGACACACATGCATTCTCTTTTTTACCGTCTCTGTGTTATTGTTGGGTCAATCAGTCTGTCCATCCATCTATCTGCTTGTCTATTTCGTCGTTTCTTTTCTTTCTCCCATTCATTCATTCATTCACTATGTCTGTCTGTCTGTCTGTCTGTCTGTCTGTCTGTCATTCATTGAAAAAATGCTAACGTTTATAAACTCACGTTTCAAGGATTCATTTACATCTATATTCATAATTGATGATTTGCGTTGACCTTACAGTCGGTAAGTGACATTTTCTTAATGGATTTCATACCTGTTCACCCTTTAATGAACCAAAATAAATCACTACCTTAATAACCGTGGTAAACCTGTAACAGCATAATGATTACAATTGAATACCTTATTTGCCAGTAGTAATTAACCTCTCTGTCAATCAATACAACGTTCTTGTATCGTCTATCATAAGACAATAGATACCTGCATGTACTTGTAGTCTCAATTCTTCGCCGTGTTCCGGGAAAACTCTATCTTTTATAATTAGCTGCAAATATGTATCATTAATATATTCAGTCCGCTGCATTACCTCCTTATTTTGAACCTTGCGTTTAGTGAATTTCTGTTGCATCTTTAAATCCCTTTTTGTCCTCTCTATCTTTGTGGTTGAGATGGAACTCGAGAAGTTTTAAAAATTTGGAATATTTCATTTCAATAACAGCACATGTCTCCGTTTCATCCAAGGGGAGGATGAACACATTTGAAATAAAAAAGAAAAACATGCATAAAACTGGATATAGTTGTATGGCAAGCCGTTTAGGCCAAAAGTATTATTCTTATTTTAGCCATAGTATTTTATATATTTCGGAGATAAAAACTAATTTTAACCGTTTAATATGTGTAGTTTTTGATGGAATCCACACTTTTCTTCCATGTTAACGGTATTTAATTCAAACAAGTTTTCATTTATTTTGAGATTATTGTTGTGTTACAGCAAATAAAAACATTGTGTGTCTTCGGACCACCCGATTTCCACAGCAGGGGTGTGGAGTCACTGAAATGACTGACTTCTAGTAGTAATGAATAAAATACAACAACAAGTAGGCCTAACACGTTGATCGCTGTGTGTGTGGGGGGGGGGGGAGGGGGGGAGGGAGGTGACTAGCCAGGTGTATGTCTACCACAAACTTGTATTAGGGTAAATTTAACGTTAATACTCTTTGGGAGTAAATGAGTAAAAAACACCTTGGATCTTCGACTCGTTTTGCACCTCAACGGGCTTAAAGTTTCCAAGGACCTTGAATCGGTTAAAGTTTACATTAAAGAAGCACAAACCCCGAGTGGCACAAGCTGCGGTATAAACCTTTTACGCAAGTGAAGATTTCTATGGACCCTTATTTATTTATTTTTATTTATTTTTTTAGGGGGTGAGGCTTTATTTAACTATTGTAGCATACTGTTATGGTTGATGCATGCATTCTACAGTATTACAATTGACTTCTAGCATTGCTGCTAGAACAATTGATTGCATGTATGGTAAGGATTTCCTCCCTCATCATCGAATCATTCTAACCCTATCTCTAATCATTCATCAGAATGAGTTATATCTTAATGCCAGGTTTGAGTTGATAACTTTAAGTGATGATAACATAATAATAAAATAGACTACTGTGAGGGCCTACTCTAATATGTAGGAAATAAAAAGCTGCAGAATGTCAGCTTGGTCCCTTCTAAAGTAGAGTTATCTGTACTAAGCTGCAAAATTTACTCGTATATTGCTTGAAAGACTATGGTCAGCCTAGAGATTGAAGTCAAAAATACGTTATGGCTTCTCACATCCCCCGGACAGAGATAAATGACCAGTCGCTAAATACAAGAGCTTTCCTTGTGCGCAGTCACGATCTGTTGACTTGAGTACAATAAGACAAATAATAGATTAAAAGTTTATCGCAATGAGTTGAACGGTTAGATCTTTGGGTTGAATGAAGAGCACTCAGAACACAGTGTGTATTCTTAAGTATTCAAATGAAATGTCCACGCGAGTGTACAGCGACCAATGTGTTAGGCCTACCGGAAGTCAGTCATTTGCGTTACTCCACACACTCCTGTGTGGAAATCGAGTGGTCCGATTTTTACTTCTCCAAAATCCGAAATTACTAATTTTTTCGAAACATTTCCCCAATATATATATATATATATATATATATATATATATATATATATATATATATATATATATATATATATATATATATATATATATGTTGAGGGTAGAAGAAAATCAAGTCGACTTGATTTTCTTCTACCCTCAACATATACCCCGCTCTGCGTGCAGACGTATCGAGCACTGTACTACGGACGAATCTTACCACTGACTTCCTATATATATATATATATATATATATATATATATATATATATATATATATATATATATATATATATATATAACATATTGCATCAGTTATTGGCGGTGTAAATACAGAGATCCGATTGGTCAAATCTCGCGATAGTATAGGTACATTAAATCTGATTTCCGTTCAAAAATCATAAAAACAAAAATTACCTGGCGAATTGGTCTGAAATTTAGTGGAGAAGTTTCTAGGGTTGTCTAGATCACGATTTTTCATGACAAAATGAATAGTTCCTTGACATGCAAAATCAAATCGACATGGTTGTCCACAAAATGGTAGCGATGCTCCCTAGAGATGCTTCGATGCTAAAGTATTCAAGACAAGATGGTCTTATTAATGTTCCCTCAATTTCGAATGTGAAAGTGAGCTTTATTAGTGATATAAGATACAAGAAAACTTTACTATCTCTGTACAGAGAAATTAATTAATTGTGGTCGCAAAAGAGTACAAAACTACAATAACACACAAACAGTAGTACACCTGACATAAACCACCTAATGTACAAAAATGAACTTACGTACACAACAAATAGCATCACTGAAGTTAAAAAGTCAACGATATAATATGATATATTGATAATATAATATAATATACTTAAACTGAGATAATTCAAAAATACATTTATA
Organism: Glandiceps talaboti; assembly: GCF_964340395.1. Classification (NCBI taxonomy): domain Eukaryota; kingdom Metazoa; phylum Hemichordata; class Enteropneusta; family Spengelidae; genus Glandiceps; species Glandiceps talaboti. Next base: position 19,589,578 of record NC_135561.1, on the reverse strand, counting down.
GTGTAAGCCGTCCATCATTTATAACCAGTCCATCAATTATAACCAGTCCATCAATTATAACCAGTCCATCATTTATAACCTGTACATCAATTATAACCAGTCCATCAATTATAACCAGTCCATCAATTATAACCTGTCCATCAATTATAACCTGTCCATCAATTAAAACCTATACATCATTTATAACATGTGCACCAAGCAGAACGTGTAGACTAAACAAAACTTGTACATTAAGCGTAACCTATCCACCAATAATATTTGTTTTCACGGTAGTCAATGTAAAAGAACAGAAATCGACAAAGTTACTTCTATTGGACATTTTACTCAAGTCATTGAAGTCTCATACAATTAATCCAAACTTCTATAGAAAGGTCATACCGACCTTGACTAGCCTCATTTTGCTATAGTGATAAAAAAATGTCTTTTTATTTATTCACGACTAAGAAATTTTGAACAGATAAATCGATTGCTTTCATAAATCCTTCTCTACATACAAACAATGTTAATCCCAAATTTAATAACCCGATTATTTGCCATATTTTGGGCATGTCCCCGATAAGGTAGAACGAGTAAGGCAAGGTTAATGCATGACATATAATTAGTTTGTAGGATTTTATATAACCAACAATCGAACAGCTGCTACTTGAGGATCACAAAATGAAGAATGAAATAATAATGTTTCGGCGCCAGTATGAAAAATTGTCCTTCAAGTATTTGATTCAGATCAAATTATTTTGCGTAAAAAGAATGAATAGACTTTTGATAAATTATTAATTTCACTCCACTTAAAATATGAAAAATATATACGATTATTGGGTTATTATTTTATATAATACCGTTATTTTTATTATCACATCCCTTTTGTACATTTCACAATATAAAATGAATTAACTATCTCAATCATATCTAGGGGATATAACAAACAGTTATTATGTACCTAGATAAACTAATTATTATATTAGATTAGTTTGAACTTGGGTGGTATCATATTACATTGCCTTTGAAACTGTTCAGCCTGAATATGCGGACCGTGGGTGTACAGCGAAAAGGGCCGTAAACTGTATTACAGATGTCCGCAAAACTAATATCCGGGCTATGAAACTGTTGTCATATATAAATTTTCACCTTTTTGGTGACAATGTTGGACGTTATAGTCGCAGTTTGATTATAATTGTTTTAAGCCTAATAGCAAAGGTCGCATCACAAAACAGATTTATCTTATTAATAACCTTATTTGTGTAACATATGTAGGGATGTGATACGGATAATTAGTGCATGGTTTATAGAGCTTACGATTTCCGTATATTAATGCCTGCACCAAACATGAGAACTCTGTCGCAAATCATAATTCCGTTGACCTCTTTGTCATAGGACGTCTACAGGGAAATAGACTGGCTAATCTTTCAGGTTTGTCTTAAATTATTAACGTTAGCATTTAAAGGTCTTTCATTCCTTGGAGATGGAAGAGGGTCGCCAAGGCCAATTCTGTAACCTTAAGTAATAAACCATATATGATATACAGACAATCACATTGCAGGTATAACATTTCTTCATAATAACCATGTTTGAGTACGGCGTTTAAGCAATCTGATAACAGCCTTGGATAGTGAAGTGAAAAAAATATGACATGTGAATTTTCCCTGTGATGGTTTACATTGTATTTGAAACATGCTGCTTGGAAGACAACCCGTATCACTAAATAGTGCATTCTAGCTTTTAATGACATGTGAACAAAGTAAACATGACATTTGGATTCATTAGTGAGAAATTCATAAATATATAACTATATAATGTATAGACTCATAAGTCTGTAATGTTCTGTTACTAATATTGCAGAGAACACTGTTCTCTCCAGTGAGACACTTATACTTGAAAGTATTAGCTTTTTATAAAAGTCTTTGATTTTGGAGACTTTCAACCGTGATAGTCGTTTCTAATATTGTCATTACAGTAAATAAACACGTCTAGAATGTCCTATTGACTCTATTTGACACGTTGCTGATGGCTACGTTGATTTTGACAAGTTAATGGATTTCTAAATATGCCATTGACAGAGCTGTCATTTTTCACATCAAATTCTATTATGATAGTATTCATTTGTTGTGACGATATGCAAAATAAATGTACAATAGGTAAAGAGTACAGGGTAATGCCAAATAAATAAAAGTGTGTTTCTGATAACCCGACCGACCCTAGTTTAAGCCTCCGACCCTAAACATTTGTTTGCATGAAAAGGCAAAATGGTTACAATTACTTCTATTTTCGTGTAGAGCTTCATGCTTTTGCGCAATTGCCTCAGGGAAACAACGTCTTTTTAGACTATATCAGTGCAGTCTACATAACGTGTTTGTGTACTTAACTGTCTTCATTTACTGCTTTTACATACCATCAAACTTACGGAAGTATTGTGACCGACTAGTATCTTATCTCGGGATGGAAGTAATTTTTAAAAATTTAAAAGGAAAAGAAAAGACAATTCCGACCTCCATACCCTATTTTCTGATGTCATGTTATCGGAAACAAACAGTGTTTATATTTTTGCCCAATTATGTTTGTAATCCTGCTATACGATGGTGACAACCTAGCTTTCATCTTATTAAGATGGATACAAATTAAAATTATTGTTACGACATGTTGATAAAAAACAACCTGCTAATGGTATTCAACCACTATCACCCATTTGATAACGTCATACATTTCTACTTACAGGCTTTAGCTCATAGAGATGGGTTACTCCCTAAACATCAGCTATTTCATTGTACTGTGCACGTTTCATGTCAACAAGTTTTTATCACCACTTATATCAGCTATCACATCGAACAGCAATAGCGTTAGATAATGTCTATCTTAGTAAGCTGGAAGCTCGGTTTCCATGGCAATATCTACGTTTGCGTGGTTATTTTCGAGATTGGCACAATTGTAGCATGTGGAATAGAAAGATCCTTGACGATTTTTTTTTCAAAAGCATTGTGAACCTTTAGAATAATATTCACTACATTACACAATTATTTGATATATGTAACTGGTATACCACTGTACAATGAGGAAAATGGCATGGACAATTCCATTCATCCAGCTTTCCATTGTTTGGCAAATATTTATTGAACAGACTTTGTGAATTGCAAATCATTTCCTACAACCCATAAATCTTGGCACGTTTTAGGGTATTCAATAGAACGCACCACTACATATTTCGCTGTGCAAATCTCAAATTGATATCACCATTTGATGTTTGTTTTTTTCAGTTTCTTATTAAAGTTAATTTGGTTTTCATATTAAGAAACGATCTACTATAATTGCAGAATTGATTACAGCTGAGCGGTAACTGGGGTACTATTTTTTGCAGTCAGAACCCCAACAATATATTCCATGTAAATTGTTAAAATATCAATGATTAGACAGTGTACATGTCAATTAGGGGTCTATTATATGTAAGTAGTATAGTAATAAGTTGAAATAGTGATTTATTGGGGTGCTTATTTTTGGGTGCGGACCCAAAATAAATTTGATTTGATATATTGCATCATGGCATGTGTACTTCTACACAAATATGTTTACACACAGGTAATTCAATAGAGTGTAAGGTGTACGATATTATGGTCTATTATATCTAACAAATCGGTCTTAAAAATGATCCTGCAATTATTGTAACTTTAAGCACGCACTACATGATATAAATAGAGTACCTCCGGTAATCCAAAAGTATAATTAATTTAATATTAAATATTAATATTAATATTAATATTAAGTGTTTTTCAAGTGTTTTAAAGTTTAAACATTTGGATATCCTTAACGTCAGATACTTAAGGGCGAGATCAATAAATTAATGTAGGATAAAAAACGTAATTCTTTTAGTTTGGGGGTGGGGTGGGGAGGGGGTTGAAACATCTAAGTGCTCATCCGACAAAAGCGATTTTACTTTTAATAGAATCTGTTTTGTACCCCTAAATGCAAATATTTCTAAACAAACTCTCCAAATCGAGAAAATAAGAATTTGCATGGCCGAACTAAAATACACTAAAGTGTCTATAAAAGAGCATTTATCTCACTACATACTGACTTCGTATTCATATCACTACATTACAATACATACTAATTTGAAATTAATCATGCTGTCTGAAACTGGGGTGCCTAAGGCCTAACTGAAAGAATATAGTCTTTTTTTTATCCTACAATGATGAACTATTGATATCAAACCTTTAAACAACCCAGATTATAATGATAACATACATGTACATGTTACTAAAGACCAAGTTTGAGTTTACCTTATAGCTAGCGATTGTAAAGTATGCTTCAGGAAGTAGAATACAACAGGTACTTTTTACCTCCCGTAAGGGTACGGGAGGTATTAAAAGGGGAATGTCTGTCTGTGTGTGTGTGTGTCTGTGTGTGTCTGTCTGTCTGTCTGTCTGTCTGTCTGTCTGTCTGTCTGTCTGTCTGTCTGTCTGTCTGTCTGTCTGTCTGTCTGTCTGTGTCATCATTTTCTAAAAATCGGCTGGCTCAATTGTAATGAAATTTGGGATATATAATCTTTAGGGTAATAGCTAGACCTGATTAGGTTTTGAGCCAGATCTGTTAATGCTTAATTAGAGAAATTTGCATATTAATGAAATCAACTAATTACGCAATATCTTAAGACTGCATACTTCAATTTCAATATAATTTAGTATATTCGTTAAACATAACAACATACATTTGTCCTATAAAATTCGTTGATGTATCTTAGAGCGTTAATAAATAATTTGCATAATTAATTATTTTTTGTCAAATTCAACATAATTTAGTTACATACATTAACCATAAGAAAACATATATGTCCTATCAAGTTTGTTGATGCACAATACAGTGTTAATGAATAATTTGCATAATTAATGATTTTCGGTAATTAGGCTATATCTTAAGAATACATGCTCCAATTCCAATATAATTCAGTACACATGTTAACCATAACAATCGCATATGTCCTAAAAAGTTTGTTGGTGTACCTTGCAGTGTTAATGAATAATTTGCATGATTAATGATTCTTGGTAATTAGGCTATATCTTACGACTACATGCTTCAATTTCAATACAATTCAGTACATTAACCGTAACAAATTGTGTATGTCCTATAAAGTTAGTTGATGTACATGTACCTTACAGTGTTAATGAATAATTTGCATAATTGATGATTTTTGGTAATTAGGCTATATCTTAAGACTGCATTAAGTAGTATCATATACTCTTACATTAACCTAAGAAAGCACGGTTGTCCAAAAAACAAAGCCTGTTACCATAGTTTTTTTAGTTTAATGAGTTATTTGCATAATTAGTGATTCCCTTATGGGAGGCATTCAGTTTAAATCTGGTGTAATTTGCGGTACAACCCCTTCTACACGTATAAACTCAGCTTAAGACCCTTTAATCATTAATAAGTAGACATGACTGGAATTACAACAATTTAAAAAGTATTTGTAGTTTTCATATCGTATTTAAATTGTTCAGTATAGTTTGAAGGACTGTTTCTTTAACAATTGCATGTACAGTTTCCTTATGTACATACAGGTACACACCGTTAGTTCTGTGCACTACACTAAACTGAAGTCAGTATGTGGTGTAAAATGGTACATTATCTTTTTATGCTCAATTAAGTGTCGGGTTTCCATCGTGTAAGCATACTTTAATTTAATATGACAGTTTTCCAGGGTAATAAGGAGTATATTGATTCTGTCATCTATATAGTTACATGGACTGGAAATAGATTAATTTGACAGTTGTATCAAACTGACCCACGATCGGATTACGTTGTGTTTCACAATACGATAGAAGCCAGTTCAGTTGAAACAAATCGTTTCCCGGTACAATGTATGATATAAATCTTACCAACATTGATACTTTTTATAGCCTGGTTCGAAACACGTGTTACAAACATCGCTACATCATGTCGTTTATCGAGACAAACATCATATCAACATTACTACATCTTATCGTCTGGCAACTCTAAATTTGAAATAAAAGTGTTACATTTTAATCCATTGACAAGCCTGAATAACATATTACCTTGTCACAGTGTATATGATTTGGCGACGAACTGATAAGATAAAGGTAACTCACACAAAGACAATGTATCAATGTAGGAAAGATTATTATCATGCAATAGAAGCAATGTTTAGTAAGACCATACAATAAATGCCGTTCAGAAAGATTTTTGTTGAGCCAGACGACGTATTGTTTCAAGTCAGCTGGCCGCCATTGTATCAAATCCGAATACACGAATGGGGGAAAAAGGGACACGAATGGAGAAAGGAGAGGAAGAATGGCAACCCATATCTTATTCAGTCGCTCTGCTGTCGATGTATTTCATTTTACTCTGTGAATTTACATAATTGTGTTAGTAGGAGATTGGGTCGGAGTACTTCTTCATCACCATTTACACGCTCATCTGATAAATGGTACAAATGCAGATGTCAATCAAGTGTAGACGTAGTCAGACTAGGGATATATCCCTCGATGGTGTAAGTGCAAATTCTTCGGCAGTGCTCCACTAGTATTTACTTCATATCGTTGTCATCGTTAAAGTTGTGAACGACTCTACAGGACACGTCTCACTGCTAGTAATTTGTTGTGATTATATATATATACGGTGTACTGCATTGGCCAAATGGATCTATAGTCAAGCTTGAACAAACAGTACTACGAATACACCGTACTTTAATGGTATGTAACTCAAAGAATACAGTCACTGCGTCACGGGGTTCTTAAATTCCAGGATGTATGGTGTCACGCAATGTTTTGAACACATGTTTGCAATCTTTCGATTAGTCATTTGAAACACTCCATATACTGACTCGATAACCTTTTTACAGATAAAAACGCATCACCTTCAAATGATGTGAGAAAGTAGTCAACCATTTATGAGACAACCATTATGCATTCATTATTCAGTGGACAAGACACCTTAAGCTTGCCTACTGGTCATCGCCTAATTCAGAGTCCACTTTGTTATTTATCTGTTTCACCTACCTAGAAATGTATATGTAATAGATAGTCAGCGAGTTAGGGAGGGTTATGTGTCAATAAACGAGGGGGGGGGGATTGCCCCCGGGATTTTGGCACATACCCATACCGAACGAGTTGTCTATCTTAGTTATACTACGGCGTGATTGGCTCAAACGGATCTTTTTCAAATTTTGTGTAATTTGTTGCATGCAAATTGAGTGCTGAGCGTAATATAGGTCACACCCCTAAGAAAGAGTGGGTTATGGCTCCATATATTCATATAACCAACCGAAATCAAGGCCTCTGATTGGCTAAGTCGGTCTAGCCGTAGTATAATTGTTGTTATGTTTTGGAGCATGCCTACACTGATTTGCTCATAAACAAGCTTCAGTGTACATTTCACCTGTTGTATATGCACAGGCGATGATCAAGATGTTTTTTTTTGCCGTCATTATCTCAAACACATGCCCATCATCGCCCATGTTTTTATGTTACACTGAAAATTTTTGGCTTCGGTTACAGTCTGTGGCGCTTTAAAAACCATGATAACTGTGGTTAGTCAATGCTTTGCGTTGTAGGTATACCACCTGACATACACTATACCAATTGTTATTATATTTACAACATTAGCAATCTTCGCCCACCTTCGTACAGTACATGCATATTATATCAATGCAAATTTATTGAATGAGAAGAGTGGAATATAAATGGCAAAAGGCTGACATTTGATAACGTGTTTTATTTAACATACGAATTTTATTCAATAACACGAATTCTACAATTTAGAAAAGACATCACTGCAAGCTTGTCATTAATTATGAACAACTGCATGGAATTTACGAAAGCGATCAATACTTTTCTTAGAAAAGTGAGTAATGAATAACAAGTGAAACACGTCAAACGAAATGATTCATTGTACGTATTGTAATGATATATATACTAGTATATATACTGTGTAATATAATCGTAGAACGTCAATCATATACTGACCGAAAAGACATTTTGACACAAGAACAGAACGCCCACTTTGCATGGTTTGTATATATAACCCTCTTAACAACGATCGAACAAAAGACAACATGCTATTTTATATGTACAAGCTCAGCCCTGAGGCCTACGTTTGCTTTCATCAATAAATGAAACGCGTGACAAGTGCGATAAACTAAACTGATGCTCATCACCAGTTAAAATAACTTATGTTTTTCTGTACTCCATAGTTTTGTTTATTTGTTTACTGTCTTTCATTATGTTCATTTCTCGTTTCGTTTGTAAGTTTGGATATGCTTATTTGTGTGATTCAGTTGTTCGTGTATGTGTATTGGTTTACATGTATTATTCGTTGTAACGAACATTGAAATATATTTTCACGTTAACCCTGCAGGCATATCATATCAATGTCGTATATGGCACAAGGCCGAAAATATAGGGATATTGTTCCAACCTGTAAAATGATAATGCTATTAGTACAACACCGATATGACAGTCTATTAACGATAGCGTACGCCCCCTGGTGGCAAACCGGTTTACTAACCATGAATAAACACAAACCCATGTATTCACCTGATGGAACAACACATAAGTTATGTACCTGAGAATTCGCTGTTTCGCAAAATAAGTTATGCACCTGAAAATTCGTCCAGATGTAGTCACAGCCTTGTCACTATTTGGACATATATTGTATTTTCTCTCTAACGGTGATGACTGCCCTCCTATTATTAATCAAGTATTTATAATAGTGATCTCGATACTGATACATATAACTGAGTCCAAAATACATTGACCTTTTCCAAGGCATAATGACCCACCATAAAAGTTAATAGGTTTTTGACAGATTTGTTCTCATTTTCACCAGAGATGGTTCATAAGTGTCTGATGTTGGCTGGAATTTCCAGCCACAAACCAGAGATGGTTCATAGGTCTCTGTGGTTGGCTTGAATTTCAAGCCACAAACCAGAGATGGTTCATAAGTGTCTGATGTTGGCTGGAATTTCCAGCCACGAACTATCGCTGGTACATAGGTCTCTGTGGTTGGCTGGAATTTCAAGCCACAAACCAGAGATGGTTCATAGGTCTCTGTGGTTGGCTGGAATTTCCAGCCACAGACCTTAAAATTCACCCATATTATGCACAAAGTGGTGAAGAAAAATAGCCTATTTCCACTTTTTTGTGCATATAATGACCATGAAATTGACCATTTGGAATGGTCAATATTTTCTGGACTCAGTTATATGCAGAAATCTATTTATTCAATCGTTTATTCAGTACTGTTGGCCACCGGCCAAAAAATGCAAACCTTAAATATACAAAAATGAACTATTTACATATTGCTTTCACGTGTCTATGTTAGCGCTTTAAATCAACTTGAAATGCATACTGTTGTAATAACATTGAAAAACACCTTTCACATCATTAATGGTACTGTCTAATGATCACACTGATTCACCAGGGTCCCTATGTACAGATCTTATACTTGAAGCATTTGTCAAGAAATAAGCATCACATGAATAAATTTTCACATTTATATTTTGTGTATGGCATGGTTTTTGCTCTTGTTCATCAAGGGACACACTGGTCAATGGTACTTGGCACTTTCATTATTATATATATTTCATCATAGCCATCATAAAAGAGAACTGACTATTTCGTGTAATGAGGCATTATGTCGTTACAGTATTCGTTACTTGTATACACAAGCACATAGTAAATATATGGTGCAATATTTAACACCTTTTTCTAAACCAAAGAATATGAAACGAAAAATGTAACATCCTGAAATACTAGTATACAATGTCTGAGACCTTTTGTAACGAGTTTTATCATTAATTCAGGGTGTCTGTAGTCTTGACTCAGAAACCAACTGTAAGCAATGTGCTATAATTCCATGTTTGGTTTGTAATGAAAGCCTGTGACGTTTCAAAGAACAGGTTAGTTGCCTTCGTTCAGCCAAGGAAAATACCAGTGACCTAAGGGGTCTTTGTGACTATGAGTTGCTCGACGAATAGTGACAACCCTTAGGTCAAGAGTATTTTCAGACTGAATGGAGAAAAATATTGGGGAAAACATTATTATACCATTGCCAGTAATATTTTTTTTAATTGGGGAAAGTAATATGCATTTTTAGCGTTTTGACTCCAAACACCATTATCCTAGTCATATTTCGAACACCGCAGGACCAGTGACATTGATACGCTGTGTCGTGACATAGACGCGCGTTGTCGTCACGTAAAACGACCAGTGTATATATTCCATATTTTTTGTTGAACTTGGCTCGTGTATGGTATAATGTAATAATAGGAATGAGCAGTAGATGGCGTAGTTCGATGCAATCTTAGTACTAAGTGATGTTTGATATGAGACGGATATTTGAGCAAACAAATCCCAAAAGTAGATGTCGTTAAAGTCTTGAAGGGTAGACACAATGTGCAATCAGATCAGCTGGACAAATATATATCTGTAACCTGGTATGTTTGAATTGTCCTTCTGTTAGAAAACCCTCAGTAAAATCGAGTAGTTGTCTTGTTCTTTCGTTGTATTGAATCAATAGATATTCCTTGTTAGTGCATAGATTAAAGCTTTATCAATAATATATTTTAAAAATGGCTTACTGGCCTGTAAAATGACCTTCTGTCTGGATCCCGTCGAAGAAAATTGATAAGTAATATATTATTCTTTCATTTTTTGTGGGTAGATTAGAGTTTTCTCGTTATAATGTTTTTTTTTCTTTTTTTTTTTATAAATTAGCACTAAATCTAAGATTTGATCAATAACATGCTGCTAAAAAGAGTAACTTGTTTATGCAAACCAAATTTGATTTAGAATCTCTTCCCATGCAATTTGATGGCAAAACTTAATTAGCAAAATAAAATAGACTTACAGTATTCTTTGAACTTTAAATAACGTTTAGTCATTTGATTGAAAAGTGTTCTGTTCTGTTCTAATATCATTTAAGATTAAGTTGCATGGCTTTTCGACATTCTGATTCCATGAATGGGGAAAACACCTACAATACTAACAAGCTTGTTCACTCAGTAAACATGAACATGTGTGACGAGGCAACAAGAAAGAGCAAAACAAACACCATTATCCTAGCAACAGTTGACGGTAGCAGGTTATAGAAAGATGCGTTCCCACGATGAGTGATTAGAGGAGCACCCATCATCACCATGTTGCCGTGTAGTGGATATAGAGACTCTTCTAATGGTTCATTTACGATACGCGTGTGGTATTTTATAGATACATGTTGGATATCAAGTGTCCATGTTTTGTGGTTATGGGATATTTAATGAAATTTTAGCCGAAGTTGAAATGTGATCAATGGTTGCTGTTATTTTAATCCTTACAATGGCAAAGAGGAGCAGAAAGCAGAAACGAAGGTAAAAAACGTATATTTCTCCCAGCATCCTATGAGTCATAAGACTGCTGTATATAGTATTGAAACCCATGAATACAAAATCAATCTAAATATATGGGTGCGAGCTTCCTTCTATGTGACTTCACTTGTGTGTTTCCTTCCTGCTGATTCAGCTAACAGGTTCAGAAAGCAGTTTTACTGAGTTACAGTTCGACCCTGGATGGTGTTAAGAAATTGATAGATTGAAGGTCGTGTCATTAGAGAAGTATATTCACCCCAACTGTTGAAATATAAACACGTTTTTTTTTCATTTAGTTGATGAATATAATAAATCACATCTTTTGTAGTAAGTTGTTATTTGGGACACTAATAGCATAAATGATGAATAAGCACCATAATTGCAATCCGTAGGGTTAACATCATTCATAAATCATCATTAATAACTTCATTTACAAATCTCAACTTTCTCCTTCGCAATATTGGGTCTAATAAGTACAAAATTAGTACACCGCAACCTTTTGACGCATGTCCCAGTAAATCGACATACCTAGTAGATACAAATTGTGGTTACTGAAATCGGTATTGCATGCCAAACTCAGTCTTTTGCATTTCAGTGTAGTGTTACCAAACATATCATTTTTCCGAGGTTACGACCATTAGTTCTGTAGGGTTAATTAATATTTTATTTAAAATATTGCACTTAAAAGATATGTCATTGAGAAGATAAAAAGATATGAATGAGGATAAAAGATAGAAGAGGTAACCCTATACACAGCAGAATGATAATGAACGGCGAGGTCAAGGGTCTCCACAGCCGATAACGTTCTCCCTGATATTTTCAACCGTGCAAATGCATAATTAGACCACCTGGGAGTGCAATGAACGTTCTTTACAAACAGATTGAAAAACAACTGTAGTTTTGAGATTTCCTTAGCATGTAATACAAGATGAACTTTCAAGGTGCACATACTGTCATTGCTTCAGACAGGAACATCCTTCATACTTCCGGGATGGATAAAGTTTATATTGCCCAGGGACACGGAGGAAAAGTAATACCTCATGTAAATAGCGATGTTGTCAACTGCTGGCAATCTAACCCTGTAATCATTATGCTTAAATGCCTATGTCGGGCCTTAATGTACTAAATTATGCAAATTCAGGGCGTCTACATTCAAGAAGTTGTTACTGTTATTATAAGTATTAGCATTCAATCATTGGAAAACAATGGATAACATTGCACATGAAGTCACATAACATAAAAGTGTACATGATAAAATATAACATTAAGTCTAATCTCGGAGGACACGTCTGTAGAAATAAATCGTCATACTGAATATTGAAGTAAGTGAATGAGTCGTTAAAATTTTCTGGTTTTTGTTTCAGGTCATCTTTGTTGCTTTGTTTTGTGTTAATGTTTACTTACAGTTTATGCAAACATCAACGCATTCATTTCAACGCCATGACTATTAATTTAAATGTTTAAACTTTCCTTTAGTACAGAAAGAAACTATATTGATATATTTAGCCACATCTAAGACAAATTAGTTATTTACGTGTAAAACAGGTTGGCCTTCTTGGTCTAACTGGAGAATAAACAGTAAAAGTGACATCATTGACGATCTTTCCATATTGTCGGGGTAATTTAGGTCTCTTGCAGCAAGGAAGGGTTAACCACCACATCAATGTGACAGGTTTTTTTCTCAATGTATTATCCGTGATTTCAGTTACTCATTATGATGCCAGAGGCAATGTCTTTCATCGTGCTGTCTACATTGTCTGTTCTTAAAATGTAATGTTTACTCAGCAATGGCAGGTGTTTGATAACTTGGTAATATAACATTGCGATAATTATGCCTTATAGATGGGAAACAGATGACTCTATTCTTTGCACAGTCAAAATTGACAAGTCGAAATAATGGTATAGACAACCAGTCATCGAGGGTTTTCCATTTGAATATTTCACTGATGTCGGTTTTTATCACAGTGAAAATGGAATGCAGAGAGAACTGAACACATGATGTGATATATAGAATCCTTTATATGCAGTACATCTGTGGTACGATGTAATAGTTATATTCGATCGTTTATTGATTCCTTTATTTGCGGTCCACCCGTCGTATGATTTAAAAGTTGCTTTCTGTCACATTTTGATTTTTTTTCGCAGTCCATCTGTCGTACGATTTAAAACGGTTATAGACATATGTCCCCAACTCACTGACACACTCACACGCACGCTCGCGCGAACACACAAACCGACAGGCAGGGACATACGCACACTGCCTATAATATCACACACACACGCACGCAGACATATTTCTTAACTCTGTGTCGGTGTATGTGTGTGTGTGTACATGTATGTATGTATGTATGTATGTATGTATGTATGTATGTATGTATGTATGTGTATGTATGTGTGTGTGTGTGTGTATGTGTGTGTGTGTGTGTGTATGTATGTATGTATGTATGTATGTATGTATGTATGTATGTATGTATGTATGTATGTATGTATGTATGTATAACCTGGTGTAAGTAATAAAAAAATATATAGCTTGAATCGTTCGTTCACCTATACTTAACACCTCAATAGTACATTTATTGCACCCGTCAATAAATGTCTCGCGCGCACACATTCTCTCTTTCCACTTCCCTGGATAAACTGAATATTGACGTACAAGCTAATAAGTTGTGATTCATTAAATAGTTAGGACTAGAACATCAATAAGCTTAAGGCCAGTATCATAGAACTCAGAAGATAACATCATATTTCTCAAAATTTGACCTGAGCCAGGTACAGGTGGTTATCGAGATTAATGTGTTACTTAGCAACGTTATATATCACTTCCTTGTGATGTTTACCCGATCATTATCACAGAAGCTTGCATAATGAAAAATAGCAACGGCTCTATGCATCATGTTCTTACTCAGACATGAATGGCATGACCTCGCTTCTGACTTGATCACAAGCAATACCAAAACAATACTGACAGGAAGGTTAACTTTATCAATCCAAATTCAGTTTGTATTCGTAAATAACCCATACATAGACACTGCTTGAAATAGTGTAGCGTTTGTGAATGAATGAATGAATAAATCAATATATATATAAATAAATAAATAAATGAATAAATAAATAAATAAATAAATAAATAAATAAATAAATAAATAAATAAATAAGAAATAAATAAATAAATAAATAAATAAGAAATTAATTACTTAATTAAAAATAAATAAAGTATAATTTAAAAGATCAGGAAAACCCCTGTATGAAGTATCAATATTTTCTCACATGTCCGTTATAGCAGTAGTTAGATAATCTCTCTCTCTCTGTCTCCCTCTGTCTCCCTCTGTCTCTCTCTCTGTCTCTCTGTCTGTCTGTCTGTCTGTCTGTCTGTCTCTCTCTCTCTCTCTCTCTCTCTCTCTCTCTCTCTCTCTCTCTCTCTCTCCCTCTCCCTCTCTGAAATTCATAAAATCAGCATCCTGTCCAGTTAATGAACATAATTCGTGACTCCACATAGCGCTTACAGTTTATGTAGATATTCACAATGTGTTGACTACAAAGATGATTCTAGTAGTAGCATTAGATACAACTGATGACATATGCACTTAGACACACACTAATCTAAATGAGATAATTCAGTCCCAAACAAGAGGGAACTATTGGTTTTTAAGGTAAAGTGCGCCCCGGGGACAATTTAACAGCAAACCAAAGCTCTTGAAATCTCTCCAAAACTTGCCACATGAAAGCTTGGTTCTTGTCCTTAACAAATAATAAATGAAATTTGGGAGTCCACATCTTTTTTTCAAGCAAATCTTTTATTTCCAATAGAGTTGAAACATTATTTGGCGGCCATATTGGATTCTGAAATTGTTCATTTATTGATAACATTTAGACCTCTATTTGTAAAGATGTGATTTTTTCTTGATTTTAAAATGAGAACGGGTGGAAATTTTAATTTTAACTATTAAGTAATATCAAACGTTTAAACAGTTTATTCCGAGGCGCATTTCTTCCTGTCCAAATGGTGTCACACGTACCATTTGAACATGATGCCTTAACCCTATTGGAACATCACAAAGTCGTGATTAAAAGTTTGATATAATGATAAGACAATTTCGGAACCATATCATGGCAAGTTTTCATTATCCCTAATACAGTAACAGGCGTATTTGTGTAAATTGTTGCAGTAAGTATGGCTGCAACAACTATGGCTAGTTCAAGCATACATATTAAACCAGTCTGTGCCATATCATGTCAGCAGCCTTTATCCAAATTTAAAGCAGATAATATAATATTGTGTGTTCTTGTCATTTTTATTTTGTTTTAATAATGATGTATTATTTTATCGTTTTAACAGAAAGATGTTTTATATTATCACCTTTACAAGATTTCGGCTTTGTTATTCTTAGCAGGTATGTGAGCAATATTATGGGTTGGTAACGTTCAACACCTTTATTATACAGTTATGCATGACTACATAAATTCTACTAACAGTTCTGTCCAATTCGTATGTTTATCTATCTATTACTAATCTGACTAATTCAACGTCTTAGTTAATATACACGTCTGCTGTTGTTGTTCAGTCGGGCTGAAAATTCATCATGATATTTTGCTACTGAATAACCCAATCGCAATATTGTGTATGGTTCTTGATTGAATGATTACTTGATTGCATAGGGAGTAAATTTACCAATGTTTTGTGAATAATTTAATCAAAACTCAATCCCCCTTAAATGTCGAAAGTCGATCTATCTTTACTGTCTTGATTCTTGAATTGAGTGACGGGTAAGGAAGTGCACAGTTAGTATCGCTAGTAGTTGATCAGTAAGTTGAAGGGGCTGAAGTGGGAAAGTTGGTTGACTGGTTGTTTTGTTGAAGTCAACAATAGGATTACAGCTCAGTTGATGTTAAGCATATTAAACTGCAATGACCCGTGGTTTGGTATGACATGACATGATATGCAGTACTTTACGGGGGGGGGGGGGGTAGCAATAGCCATTGCGCTTTGGAGAAAAGGAAACCAAATGCTTCAATCTCACCAATACAGACAGATATTCTTTATTTCCTTAAATGGACACTGTACAGTGGACGGATTCGGGGGTTTCGGCGGTGGGTCACCACTCTTCACGCAAGTGTTGGGGGTGGGTCATTAATTTTGTGCAGTGATATTTTTGGTCACATATTTCCAATGGCTGGAGGGGGGAGTCAATGATTTTGATATGAGATCTTGGGGTCGATCATTTACATGCTCTGAACTCCCCCCTCCCCATGTAAGTTATACCTTAATGACATACACACACGGGTCAGCTTACTATAACCGACTTCTCCGAAAACCACGTTTCATATTATGAAGAAAGCCAAACTGGCAACAAAAGCTTCGCCTGACTGCACTCATAGCATCACCCTAAATTTCTGTATTGTGGCAAGCATTGGTGGCACTGTCATGAGCTGGTTATATGCTATATCTAATAGAGTTGATTGCTTCTTATTTTGAATTAGAAACTTGCAGTACATGTATAAGAGGTACTCCGTCCATGGTTACTTTGAATCTATATATCAGATTAGTTCTATTTGTCAAATTACTGGAGATTTCATTTAGTTTAATCATGTGAATAGTACCCAGGAATGCCCATTTCATTTCCTGATATCATTTCTACGGATTGCTGGAGGTTGTTAACAAGTACTCGGTAGTAATAATAACCAAGTCGAAAGGAAGTCATGTGGATTGACATATCTACCGACCGAAGATTACTATTCCATGCGATTTTAATACTCTGGGGGATTTAAAGGCAATTGAGATATTTAGTCTATAATTGCATGGAATGATGTATTTTGAATCTATCTCCCTTAGCATGTGTATCTGTCGATTTGTCAAACCACTCAACAACAAGTATGGCATCGGCTACAATTTATGATTTACTGTTATGTTTATCTTCTGAATATCAGGACCCCCTTAATCTGAAAAAAATATTCAATTTTTGGCTTATTGGACACTCGTGTTTAATGGCCTTAGGCATGAACATGTATAATCCACTGAAGTATTTTCCCAGGAATCCAATAAGCGGCTGTGTAGAATTACCAAGAAACGATTTATGCATTTTGCTTGACATATTCAAAACAATAAAAATTAAAACATGCCTTTCCGTTTTGCTTGGAAAATGCTCAACTCAATTGAAAATTTGAATCTATGATTGCAACATGGAGGAATGGTCTCCAATATTACCCTAAAATACTGTACTGATATTGTTTCATCCCACTACGATTTATCCTGCAACCAATAGTAATCTGAAATGGAACCCGTTAAAGGCTTCCTTTTATATCCACTGTCTCTGCCTATGTGAAAATAGCTGTTTCCAACAATTGAAGACTTTAGCCATAAGCGCAATGTATATTACCCAGTTCATTAGTATTCATACATAATGTTTGATGAAAGTCGAATGACTTTGAATGCAGGACTCACTTTGAACTACTGCCGTGCCTTAAAGGCGATGAACATCTTACATCGGTATACTGAAGTAAGATATATATCTATTACACGTCTTTCTAAATGAACAACATCATAACATGTAGGTCACAGACATGAATCTCTCTCTACTCGCACATTCTAATCGAACTTTACTAATACACGGCGCCCCCTATCGACTAAATAGTGAACTGACGTAAATGAGTGAATGTGTCGCAAGTCGATATATTGAACACTAGTGTTGGTTTGTATTGTAAAGGCAAATGAAAAATTTGCAACGAGTAGTCAATGGGTATCTTCAAAATAAGCTATCATTATTGGACATTAAGACTTTGATTGGTAAGTTGTAATACAATTTGCATCGTCGTAAATCACTCGACTCTTTAATGGCAATGCTTAAATTGGTTACGTTACCCCAGGAAGTTTGCATCAACGGAAACATGTGCTTGCGCATTTATTGCTAGTCGAAGCTGCCTTGAGAATATAAAAGATTTTAAACAAGCTAAATTTTAACAACCCGTAAAAAAAGACAGCCAGTCAAATTATGTTGTGAACACTTTTAGCGTCCCTTACCCAGTTGAAGTCATTGTGTAACGTTTTACTGTCGTTTAATCCTCAAGTGAACACAATACAACCACATTTCACAGATTAGATGTTCAATCCAGTAATGTGCAATGTGTCTGTTCACAGATTTGTGATTACAATGTCGGTCAATTATTCTATTGTATATGTCTTTTCCACTAAAAGGGTATCAGATGGTAGAACTGGCTAGGAAGGAAATCAAATTTTCTTTCGCTAATGCCTACTAATATCTTGAAATCCGGGACCGGCATTTATGTAGTTTCTATATGATTCTTCAAAAAAAAGAAAAAAATCGAGTGCTGTTATATAATCTGTGTAATCAGTTATTATAGTATGCCAGTATATTGATGGTGCAAATCGAGAAATCTGATTGGTCAAGACAACAAACTAACATGTCTAAAATAGTGATAATGCACAGATAGCGCGGCCCCGAATGAGAATATTATACTCGATTTTTAATCGCTGTCGTCCATCATGGCATCCATCATGGCCGCCGAATCCGTACCGTCGATCACCTGCACAACAAAAAGTCTTCCATGCAGAACGCTGATATTTTCTCTAGCTGGGGAAAATGAATAAGATATCCAAAGCCCTAGAATTGTCCGATGTTTCCTCAAAACCACCACCTTAGAGCGGTTCAGCATAAGGCCTATGTAAAATGTAGACACGGTGAGGCAGATTGAATCTAAGGTCAGACCATCCACAAATGAACTTACCACTGTAAAATCTAAGCAAAACTTCTTATATATGCTGCATAGGATCAAACTATTCATCGTGTTAAAGCTAAATTTAGTGACGTTGTCCTTGACTTCATGCTGTGAGATCATCCCCATAGTGGATGGAATCACAATTGAAATTCAATAGATATTCAGGTTCTGGGGCCGAGGTATACGTTCACTTCATTTCCATTCCATATTATGATCATAGTAAGACTTAGATTGTGAAGAAGTGTTCCATGTATATCTAAAATACAGCACCCATACCTTGTTCGGCAGGACACGAGGACAACTTACTGAGCATATGTGACATAAGCTATGAATTTCAGCAGTTAGAAGTATACACATTAAAATGAATAGAGCTAAAACTGACAAGTGGCATACATACCTGTATATGACCAAACCACCTAAAATTATATATCTTGGTAGTTTTTCTGCTGTATTCACAAGGGTATAAACCACTAGAGATATGTTCATTTCTAGTCCATATACAATACATTTATATTTACACATCACCAGGTTTGTGTTTTCAAGTGGTGCGTGCCCCCCGAGATTGCTTCGTACGGTTGGTAATTTCCTGATCACAGTATACACAATGGCTTTCAACCAACGTAATGAATGTCAAACAGATCTATACAAAATCGGAACCATCTCCGTTCTCAGAGTAAGGCCTTGCAATGAAGATAGCGAGGCATCAATGGCAACGTAGTTATCATTATGTTAGATATATTCAAGTAATTCTATACGAGGTTTTAGCCTGTCAATATTATGAATGTTTACCATTTACTGGTATACATGAAATAATAAATCACTTACTTCATATCAAAACATTCTTAGATTAATAAATTAGATCTAAATAGGGTGTTTTATTGGGGTTGGTAGGATTCATACAAGTAGACAGACATACACGCAGATAGGCAGGCAGGCAGGCAGGCACACACACAGACATACTATGTATGTATGTATGTATGTATGTATGTATGTATGTATGTATGTATGTATGTATGTATGTGTGTGTGTGTGTGTGTGTGCGAGAGAGAGAGGGAGAGAGAGAGAGAGAGAGAGAGAGAGAGAGAGAGAGAGAGAGAGAGAGAGAGAGAGAGAGAGAGAGAGAGAGAGAGATCGACAGAGATCGACTTCGGTTTAGAATAATTGTGATTGATGTCTGACTTCACTTTGAAGTGAATACAGGTAGTCTTCTGAGTGAAATTCGATATGCCATCAGATAGATATCAACCACTCCACAATGAATGCACCAGTATTGGGTATCATCTCACTGTCGTCATTGATACACGATCTTTGGTCGTAATATGGAGGATGAAAAAAGGATGACACTAATATGATACTGTCTCATGTGATTGACATTTTGATTAACCCTGACAGTTAGGGAAATGATAAGAACTATCCCATTGCTACATGTACATGACTTGGATCACTACATTCCTCTCTCTCCAACATTGCTCCAAACCTTACTTATTACATTTCGTATTTAAACTAAAATATTAAAATTGACGTCAGTGATGATCCTTCAAAAAATTTTTCAGAGAGCAATTTATTCGTACGTCAAATAGTTCAGTCAATTCAACGATTATTTTCTTTGTTTTGTGTGCGCATCTCCTGTCTTTATTTGATCCAAACTGTTGACAAATTCCCGTGTGATTTGAAGTCGATATGGCAGCATTCATCTCCCTTTCAATGTGATGATGATGCCTTACATTTATTCTGATATCCCAAAAGCTGTAACTGGATATATATGCATTTACGTAATAACACATGCCAGCGTAGGCAATATCACAGCTTAGTGCCTGCGTTTGGTTTGGCACTTTTTACCAAACTTTTGATGAAGTTTGGTAAAAAGTGCCAACCCAAGGGCAGGCATTCAATTGTGATATTGCCCGGGTACATATGTTATTTATTGCATTACACTGTCCAGTCACTTGTCCAATTGTTCTCACATGTCCACTTATCATTCATCATCATTTATCATGGATAGAAAAGTTTTCCCTTTCATGGACATGGTACATTTCTAACCTGTACTTGCTGATAGCCATTAAAAATGTGGACATGACATTATTTGTCGGAGCTAGAGTGTCCCCACAGCTCATTTGTAATCATTTTGAATTTATTCAAACTTCTGCAAGAAATAAGCTTGTGTGTTTCAGTGTAGTAATTTTTTCATCTCGAGCAAGCAACACCAGGGTAAACATGCGCAGAATAGCCGAGCGGGCAAGAGTTTATTCAAAGAAGGTCATGTGATTCAATTCTGACCAATGAGGTTATTGGGCAATATCTTAAGAATGCGGGCTTCAAATTTCAAATAATTTGAAACAAACATGACATCAAATGCATATGTTCTATAAAGTGTAACTTTAATTTAATGATCAATTTGCATATTTAATGGTTTAATGAAAATGTGATGAGGAAATAAAAAAAAGTACACGTACTTTGTTAAGAAGCCAGCCGTGATGTCTTATACCTATAACGATTTCCTATTTGATTTTGGATGTTATTAAAAGATGGTTTTATGAAGATGTGGTAATATCCTGCCGTTAGTACGAGATATCCATTGAGTTTTTGTTTGCCTTAAAACGCATTGAACTGAATTACAATTGGTTCCTATTCAATAGAAACAAATTGCTGTCTATTGTGTTACAAAACAAGGGCGTCTTCACAATGTCAAAGGATTCGTTGTTCCTTGTGCCTATCACTTGGTCGATAAAGTGTTGGTATCCATGGAGAATGGTGTACATATCAAAACCTGCTGTTTGACGACGTTGTATTCCCACACTATAAATAACACCACTCAATCTCCACTCAACCACCAATCAAAGCGTCATATCATTCATATCACTAGGTCATCACTTACGAAACTAGAGTTTCAGCATCTATCTTAAATACCAGAATAGTAGATTTTTTCATACCTAAAAAGATGAAATGACGAAATCGTCAGGTCAGCTATATTAAATGCATGGATGGCATCCCAATTTAGGAAATGGGAAGATATCATATTTCTTTAAATGTATAATTACCAAGTCTCAAATTCGCGGTTTCATCAGACTAGCGAAGGATTCTGACCATAGATCAATAGCCGGAAGGTGAAATTTGCATATATACCGCGAAAAGAATGACCTAGCTTCTGGACAAGATAAAGGTACCGAAAGAAGACACAAAGAGAAGATAGTAAAATACAAAACTATTTGCTCAATCAATCTTCCTTTCTTTCATAATTCCGACATATGTCAAAATATACCATCACAGTAATAGAGGCTTACAAACATTCAGGTATTCAGGTGGAACGATATATTAACTGTCTGGGCAGGAACCAAATTAACGAAGCGATTGGTCGATTGGTCTCATAATTTTTAGAACACATTAAATTACGTAACACAGTTGGAACAAGGGTTCTCTTCTCCGAAAGCTTAAGAATGACAAGTAAATATTTGCATAGATGTAAGCAGACCTTTGATTTGACCCGGAGACTCAACAGTGTGACGTAGACTATAGAAATGATTGCGATGATAGTGATATGTTATTTAGACGACGTGATCTTCCTTTAGGCACCCATGCACAGACGTCGAAGACGTACACAGTCGGTATACGTATAATCAATCAATAACGCCACAGCAAATACCCAAAGACCCACAGTCGGTCAACCAGGGAAATGAAATATGAATAAAGTATAACATATGAAATTGCAATGTGGTAATCAATGACTTTAATGATTTTTGTAATTCTCTCATTGTGCTGCATACTATATATCTACAAATGTGCAAAGGTTTTAGATATTAAATTTACTCCGAGTAAATTCACTGATATTTTGAATAAAGATTGTGTAACAAGATGGAGGTACGATAAATGTGAACACACTGCAGTTACTTGCATGACAGGGTTTTCTTTGACTTTGTATTGTACGTATATAGCTATGTATTTAGTACGAGCTTTGGTTCTGCCGATTGCAAGTCATGGTCACGTGTATGCTTTAGTAAGTAGAATACATGTACTCTTTTATAACAGCACCCCTCCTGAAAAAAGTATATAAACTCAATCTTAAGGAATAAACAAATGTGTAGAGGCAAGCACTCACTTTATAACCATGTACTACATATACTTCGACTCAAACATTAACATTAGCTTCTAATATCACAACGACTAATTTACTTGATACACAATTATTATACTATGTATTTTTCTCATTTCACGTACCTCGTTTTCCTAAGACATACAAGTAATCGTTCCGGATATGAAAACCTGGTTTCCATTACAGTTTCCATCGAATTCGTTCAATAATTCGCCTTATTTTGCTACTCGAGTTTACGGATAATTTCACCCATACTTTACTAGACGTATGTGACTTGACGGGGTATTTGACTCAATAAGTGTTGTCCAGGACAACACTTTCAATGACAGTAGTTTTTCATTTCATTTCATTTCGCTTAAAATTGTGTTTTTCGTGATTATGTTTATGAATTTCATAATTTGGATAATAAGAATGACATCGCCAGTTATTACACCTAATTGATGTGTAAATATTGTTATATATTGATAGTATTCTTTAATATGAAAAATACGAGTAACCTCAATGGCCTTGTCACTTCGAGGAGTAGTCGACGAGGAGTGACAAAATCCTTAGGTAACGAATATTTTCCGGGTGAATAAAAAACATTTGGGGGAGTAATGTCACTATACCTGCTAATTTAAAGCATATTTTATGGAAAATTTGGAAGATCCATGGTGACTTTGATCGTTTTTGACACAAATTTCGAGCACCGCAGAACCATGACATACACAGGAATTGTCGTGGCGTAGAACGGTCAACATAGAAATCCCCATATTGTTTGTTCAAACGCGTTCTCCACTGCTCAACAACTAAGCTTGCATGTGCTACCGGTATAATATGCCTCGTTAATTGGTATAGACTATCTTTAATATATGCAATACATGGAAAACGATGAATTGCTGAGACTGAACTAAATGTTTTACGACGCTGTGATTATGAATATCACCCACACCAAGGGGAATACATTTGAATAATTTATTATTTATACAAAAAGGAAATCGTGAATAGAAACTAATGAGCAGGACGATGGATTATCAGTTTATTTGCTTTCTAAATTTTTCAAACTTATTCAAATATCATGTACCGAATGTTTTAATTCCAATCCATCATTTTGTAGAATCCGAATTAAATCAGCCCAAGTTAAATATAAAATTCCCACATCGTGTTTATCAGGAAACTGATACCTTAATGTGCCTATTGCGCATGCTAGTCTAGAGTATGTTTTGACGATGTCTTAATGACGAGAAAAATGGTTCTGTCAGGTGATAATAGGCTATTTTAGTTATTTTGAGACTGGATTCCATGGTTTCACTGATGAAAATTGTGTGCAAATGTGCCGTCCAGGAAATACACCGCCAACGAAATTGCGTTGGTCTTTAAAAATTATTAACTACATTTATTTAGATAATAGTGTCAGGGCATTTGGAGACGTCACTGTATCAACGACCTGCTCTCAGCAGTGGCCAAGTCATATTGGCGGGGTAGGATGACTCATTACATACTGCCATGTCTGGCAGTCATTTGTATTTCTTTATTAGTAGAGCTTTCATACTACATGGTGACATCGGTTTCGACAAAGAATTTTCATACTACTGTGGTGATATCGGTTTCGACAAACAGCTTTCATACCACAGCAGTACTAGCGACATTGGTTTCGACAAAGAACTTTAACACAACTTTAGGGGATATTGGGTTCAACAAAGTGCTTTCATACTACTTTGGTGACATTGATTTCGACAACTTTGATAACTACAGACATGGTAGCATGCTGTCACTGATAAATAATACTCCTCCGTCCAAAGAAATTAATAAAAGCTGACGTTCCTGATAGACTATTTATGTACATGTATATATATGTACATATATACATATATATGTACATGTACAGTTAGACTTGTAAAATTGGTAGGTTTCACCAGTCGTGAAAGAATAACTCAGTGAGCAGGAAGACCAATACAGTATTTATGTTTTAGACGTTCAGTGTGTATTTTCATAATCTACTTGCTATCATTTGTTGAAACCACTGTTTCCGCTGTTGTACCAGAATGTAGATTGGAAATGGTTGAGAATATCGGATTAATAAACCCGCATCATGTAATGATCTTTCAGAAAGCAGTGATACAAGAAATGATGAACTAAGAACATACATTCTGCTCATTGTGGTTAGAACTGTAAGGAATACATTGGTGATAGACATTTATAAGGCGAAACGTCATATTCCCTCTGAAGCATAGATTGGGTCGAAAACTGGAATTTCAAACTAAGTTGCTATTTGGGTTCAAGAGGTAATATGATTATGGTATTGCTATATAATACACAAGTCTTAAATCTGATCTAGCTGTAGTGGGATCATTTTTGAAAATGTTGTTAGATACAATATATTACTCGTAATATTGTACAGCGTGAACAGTATTAAATTACCTCGCGTGGTGAACGTTAATATTTTGTAGCTGTATACATGTTATGGCACCCAAAATAAGCGCCCTCAACGGCGATCATGACTTCGAGCTGGTATTGTCATTTTAGTTCTCATCCTACAAAATCGATTTTACTTTTCATAGATGTTCTGTACCCCTAAATACAAACATTTCAAATTGAGAAATGGAAGAATGTTGCTATAGTAAATGCATGGCACTAAAGTAAAGTAACAAAAGAAGTAATTTTTACTTACTATATACTGGCTTTGTATTCATAGCACTACATACTACTACATACTGGCTTTGTATTCATAGCATTACATACTACTACATACTGGCTTTGTATTCATAGCATTACATACTACTACATACTGGCTTTGTATTCATAACAATACATACTACATAATGGCTTTGTCTTCATAGCACTACATGCTACTACATACTGGCTTTGTATTCATAGCAGTACATACTGCTACATACTGGCTTTGTATTCATAGCACTACATACTACTACATACTGGATTTGTATTCATAGCACTACATAGCACTACATACTGGCTTTGTATTCATAGGACTACATACTACTACACACTGATTTGAAATTGATTATGCGGTTTGAATAAATTTTCAAATTTTGGCAAATTTGGTTTGAAGGGATGAGGGGTCTGAGGCCTAAGTATAAACATTTAGTTTTCATCCCACATTGAACTAATCATCTCTCCCTTAAAGATGTTTGCTATCTTTGGTGTTTTAATCACGACGATCAATGCATGAATATCAAATTTGTCATCGTCGTTACACCTAAGTTGAGTAGAGAAAAACCCACGAACGTTTCCTAACGATTCTAATCACTGCTATATTTAAAAATAATTTCAGTTGTTAACTTTTTGAACTATATTAGATTCGTACACGTTCTATTGTTTACTACTTCTTTGCATTTATTTGTATAAAAACATCTACTAACATATTTCTGTAACTCGATTCAGTTGTAATTTCGCCTTTACATTAACTTTTCAATCTCTTTACTCCATTTGTAACCACGACAACAGAAGTGTGACCTGTCTGACCCATTTAGAACGAAACAGGCGTCATTTACCTTTGTTAAAAAAAAAATTTTAATCGAGTATTTTAATTTTCTATATCTGTAAAGTTGGGATTATTATATCGTATGCATTAACGTTTATTTGCTTTTATTTCATACAAATCGAAATATTCCGATATATCAGGAGAAATTATTAAGATTCTAAATAGATTGGATTTGCAATAACGCAAAAAGGCGGCTTTTATTTGAAGTGTTTTTGTTATACCTTTTTGTTTTGTTGCGATAGTAATACACAATTGTCCTCTATGAAAGACGGCACTCAGGGGTGAACTACAGAACGATTTAAATGCAATAGAAGTCTGCTAGTACTAGTTGCTATAATAGTCGTGTATCCCGAAGGGAACTTAATATAAAACATTAAACCTGTCATCAAAATAAAAAATCCTGGCCTTCTGTATATATTACGTCGGCTTTCATATTTTCACAACATTGCGCCCAGATGTTGTAGCAAGCATGTCGTCAACTCCTAACTACCGCCAATTGTCCTCATACACGTTATCGGTCTTTCAAAGTTTGAATTTTTTTCTGAATTTAACTATCCAGGTATTTTTCTATCTAATTGTGTTTACCATCATGCAGTGCCTTGGTCGAATTAACGAGTGAATAAGTAAAAAGATATGTTGCCCCAATCAATCAAATTATACAGGACCCCTTTAGTTGTCGTTGTTTCGTCGATTTTAATAATCACTGGCATGGGTCGACATTTGAGTTTGCAAATCAGATGCACGTTTCTACGACACTGTTAGAATGTAAGGTCTTGGTGTAGATAGAAAATTAACGCTGTTCATGTGTTGATGAGTCGTATGTATATCGTTACATAATGTATGCAGCCAAGTGAAACATATATCAGTTTTACGCAGTGCAATTCCCTGTGAACGTGTTACAAAAGATTAGTCTGGAATTACAAAATGATGCAGGATGTAGGAGCGGAGAAAGAGCATTTTTCGCACCTAGTAATGTACAGATATTGTGTGTAATTCATATTGGTAATTCTGTTAACCTGATACCCGGATTCGATTTCTCGGTGGTTACTGATGTTGCGGCCACGGCGCCATTGTTATTCAATTCCTCGGATTATATTGAAAGATCGTACATGGGAAGAAATGTCTTGGATACCGTGCGGTTTTCGTCACCTCAATGGCTCGTACTAGGAGACAGGTCCGCTTCAGGTGAATCTTTTTATTTTCCATTTGATCAACAACCGACTCTTTTATAGTAGTGATTTTATATAGCTTTAGCACTAACACACACCATTTGAAAAGGTAGTACCTACTAGGGAATCTTTTTGCATGGTGGTGGTGATGATGGTGCTGATGATGATGATGGTGACGGTGGTGGTGGTGGTGGTGTTAATGATGATGATGATGATGATGATGATGATGATGATGATGATGATGATGATGATGATGATGATGACGACGACGACAACGACGATATAATGACGACATAGACGATAACGATGTAGTGATGTCTACATTCGGTCAAAATACTGTATTTAATGAAGTATAAAGGATTTTCATGAACCTTTACCAGGTCTTCTTTTCGTCATCTATTCAAGTTTCTTTGCTTGTCATTTTCGTTCACCAAAACATAGTTATACAGACAAAATGCTACCAAAGTCGGAGTCATTGAACTAGTGTTTCAATGCGAGCAGTAAAGTAAAGTCGTCTGCTTTGTACAGTTATTATTATACTTTAATAATCAACATGCATTTTATATTCGACATGTCATGTGTCATTTACTGCCATTAAAGTACAATCGACATTATCACCATCTTTGTGTACTAATACAAAACTAATTTTACATGCCAGGGTACAGAGTAAAAATGATCTGAAAATATTCTCTCTCATGGTAATTTCATAAACTACATTCATGATTGATTGATGTTACATGACATTTTGTTCTCGAATGTATTGAATCGCAAATATACTAGTATAAATGAAGGTCAAGAGTTATGTAATAAGCTAATAGTAATATTAGTAGTTAATCTAACAAAAGTATGCATTAATGTGCATAGTAGTTGATTATTAGTTTGAAAAATTAACCTTGAAAATCGTCCACTTCTGGCGTGACATTTCTTTAAAACATAGTGTGTGTGTGTGTATGTATGTATGTATGTATGTATGTATGTATGTATGTATGTATGTATGTATGCATGCATGCATGCATGCATGCATGCATGTATGTATGTATGTATGTATGTATGTATGTATGTATGTATGTATGTATATATGTATGTATGTATGTATGTACAGAAAAAAGAAAGATTCAAACATAAAATTGTTTATTTGTGTTCACTGTGAGATAAAAAGTTGACATTTAATGTGCTGTGGTCTCTATCAGTGCTTGTATTTTCTTTGCGAATTTCGCAAAAAAAAAGCCGTCGTGTGAGATGTAAAAACAAAAATTTAAACTCTATATACGGAAATAGGTCAGTATTTCCTTTTTCAAATGGTTTTAACTGTCTGATAGATTGTCTTTAAAGCTGCACTAGTTTTGAACGTTTTTTGAAAAAAAACTATTGTAAGATTTAATGAGTTACTTGTAATATCGTACACCTTGAACAATATTGAATCACCTTTGGCTAAACATATTTGTTAAGCTGTACACATGATGTGATACAATAAATAGAAATAAAATTGACTTTTACGTCCGCACCCAAAAATCAGCTCCCAAATGCAACCTCGATTTCAATCTGATGCTAAAATTATGGATTCAATCGACCTTCAAATTAACATAATTATACAATGTGTAGGTTGAATGTCTTATCAAAAAACAACACTCTCCAATTACTGCTAGTGCTGCTTTTCTTCCGATACTGGCAATGTGCAAAGTGACGAAATTAGTGATATGAAAATTAGCTGAAAATTATTTCATAAACTCAAATCCTGATATGATAATTGTCATTGTCAAGTGATTTGCTACTCTTATTTTGTCAACATGATTATTAGTATGATCAGTTGTGCTACGATGTCATTGGCGCCATTTGTGAAATTATAACAGACTTCGTTATCATACTGTTTGAAGCCTACTCGCTAAGTTTTAACGGTACTTAATGATCATAAATCACCTACCAAAACTATCAACACTCCCTGCGATATCGCCCGTACTGTAATCAATTCTATTTGAAACCCCTTCAGCACCTAGTAACTAATAACAGCGCTCTCTACGTACTTTAGTGTAATACATCGCCCTTAGTGATAAATTAACGCCATCAAAGAACTTATCGAGGCCGAAAGAGTTTCATTAGTTTGTCGTGTCTCAGACCACCATAGAAAATATATACATGGTCTGAAGTCATACGGACAGTCAAGTGCCTTTACATGTCGATATCCCATAATCTATCACTGCCATGATGCCATCTATATTATGGCGGCCATATTTGATTTTTTTCCTTCTGATTGGTTGCTAGCGATATTGCTTTTTCCCACAAACTTAGTATTATATATAGCAAGGATGATGAGTGAACCATACACGTAATTTTATAATATTGGTATTTTATTCCTTATTCAAGGTTATGAATATGTTGTAGAAATTCAGAGAATAGTAAAATGCGCATGTTTATGATTTTGCCGTACAAATAATGGTGCTATGGTGCTTCACTCATGTGACATAACATATTGTAAACTCACTCAGACTACTTCAAATACAAAATAAACAATTATATATGAGCCGTACACAGTGGGGATGTAGAAGTAGACAGGTTACCATGTTGATTATCATAGTTAGAAAATGTTAATAATTGAAGCCATTAAAATCATCAAGTCCACCTGTAATGTTTTCATTAGAAGCCTGATTCTACTGCCCTTGAAAAAATAGCAATGCTTATCACTTTTCAATGTGATGGAGTATGGCATCCTGCTCTATTTGTTGTGTCTCTGTTATTGTTAGTCTAAAGTTGAATTGTGCATGTCGGTGGGTAAAAGACACCATGTCCCCAAGAGTGAAACATCAAGCCAACATCATTTCTACTGTAATTGAGTCGATGGAGAAGACAGTGTTCAGCAACGCTGTTTTAGGAACTCGCTTGACAGTCAGCTCTAGGTTTTAGGTTACCAACTAATTAGCTAATTATAAATTTTTAATACATAAATATAATCACAGGGGAAATATTATATTATAATTGCTTTAATATATTTGTAATTGACTCTGCACCAAGGTCTTTTTCCTTTTTAAATAATTACTCGTGAAATTTTGATGATGTAAAAATATATGTTTTGTTCTTCAATTCTGAAATCTAAAGATTAGCTGAATAACATAGTCCCAAAGACGCAATTTGTTATTTTTATTCAAGATATCAAATATTCATTATTCTTTTAAAATATTCATGATAGTCACTCTAAATTCTAGGATTACACTATTTACTCTCGCAAAAATGGTGTACCCTTTCGGCAAAGATGTCGTCAAAACATTCCAAATCACTTTCCCGCCAAAAGTCTTTGGTTAATTTGTTGTCTATTCTGCGAATCTTTGGCACAGCTCAGGTTGATGTAAGCGTGGATTTCACAAAAATATCATTAAAACACAATTGGTATTAAAAAATCATTCAAGAAATGAGAGAATTTATGTCAAGATTTGATGCAAACAAATATCTGGGGTACAAGGAGCAGCTCTGCGTGAGTATTATGTGTGTATTAGGAGTAGGGACTTACAGTTTATTAGCTATTAGCTTGCTGCTTCATTTTCACTTATATACATTTAAGACATAATTAGTTCGATGTAATGTAATTAATTAAAGTAAAATAAACTTTTATGGCGTTTACCCCAACTCAAAAGATAAAAGTATAAATCCAATATGGCAATTCTGATTGCTTTTCTTTGAATACATATGTTGGTTTTCAGACGCTGTTATACGCTTATGTATTCTATATTGCTAAGACGTAAACAGCAAAATGTTCATATATAATAGATGATAACGGAGTGTTAAAAACTAATCACACCTTGACAATAAATGATGACCACACGTAGAGATCTTTAATCCCCCCGGACAGCGGCGTGTTGAATTTTACACCGTTGCCGTGGCAACAGAAAAGAAGTATGTCTTTGATAAAAAAAATTGACCCCTTAAGCTGTTGGATCAGATCAACATATCCATAGGCCAGTTTCGGGTCATTTTATGATATGTGGGAATATGTCATAACGATATCAATTCTCATAATGACGTGGGAACTTGGTTGCCTAGCTACCATGAACATGGTGAGGAGACGGTCTTCCTTTAGTAAACATGGTTTCATGGCGCTAATTATAAGCTCTTCTGTACTTACTCCCTCAATACGAAATCAAATAATAAGGGAATAAATTGATCAGAAATGTATTAAACCTAGTCACAAAATTGTAGGAACAGCAGCTTTATTTATTCCATATGGACGACGTCTGGCGGGGCTTCAGCAAATTCCAATATATTTCTTCCGTCTGTGAGTGCGTCGTACGCCTGTGCATGCATGAGTGCGTGTGTCAGTGACCAGCCATATATCTGACATGCGCTGGTCGATTTCATTAATATTTGGCCACACAGTGGGCATGTGCATGTCTCTCACTTTTGCTTCATGCCATATTTGTACGAAATGTTAGCCATATTTGTTGTACAAACCCACTATTTGTACAATTACTCAGAAACGGTAATACATAGAGACTGTTCAATTGACTACATATATGAGCTTCCTTCTGATATCACAAAATTTGACCCTGACTATTAAGGTCAAATGTCAAAATCGAGCCATTGTATTCCTTCAAATAGAGTACAGTGGGTATACTTTATTATTTCATAATTGTGTACATACCATGTTTGATTGAATGTCGGCCGTTGTATAAATCTAAACATCTTATTTGCACAGTATCCAGCTTAAGTGTCTGTTCTCCATCTCACATAATCAGATATGATCATTAAGCTGATATTACATTTATTGACCGTGACTTTGATCTTCAAGTTCAAATGTCACCAGATTTAAATTGAATACCTCCGATCCTGTAGGGCAAACTATAGGTTTATAAAGTTTGCTCCTACACACATTGTTGGAATGCATTCTTACTAAAATATAGCCAAATTACCGATAATTAGTTATGCACATAAATCATCAACAATAACAAACATACCAACAGGTTTTAAAGGATATGTATGCTTTGTTATCGTTGATGTCTGTACCACATTATATTGAATTTGAAACTTGCATTCTTAATATATAGATTAATTACCAAAACCATTAATTATACAAATTACTCATTAAAACTAATTACTGCGTCAATGTGTCCACATACATACATACATACAGACAGACAGACAGACATACATACATACATACATACATACATACATACATACATACATACATACATACATACATACATACATTCAGACACACACACACACACACACACACACACACACACACACACACTTACACACAGACAAAAGCATAACATAACCTCCCTTTACGGGAGGTAGAAATGAAGCCTTTCTGTGAATATCAAACTCTTGAGTGTGGCTGATTTTCCAGCCCAAATTAGATATCGCGTCGCATTGGTCTTATCATGAGTTATCTTCAAGTTCATGTTACTCTTGACTGACAGACATCTTTATCTGTCTGAATTATATTCTTGGTCTTGGTCTTCTACGAAGATTTGTTTAGATTAATCTTGAGTTTCTGGATATATAAGCTTCTAGGCTCATACACCTGGAACTCTCTCTTCTTTATAAACCAACTTTCTTTTAATATTTAGTTAGGTCACATGTGAAGGGTTCCCTAAGTCTAAAATATCGAAGTGACTGTATTAGATTTGGTTTAGATGCTTGGAGACCTGTAGGCCTATCGAATACATACCTGCACTGAATTCAGACCAATCGCGTTTTGTCACGTCTTGGGAAGGAATAGTAGTATAGCCTGCATACTGTGTGGAGTTCTGTCGTGATGATCCCATATTTCGAGATGGCTGTTTTTCTTTTTAAAGGTTTTTTTAGCGAGATCTCACATTTCACGTCCTTTCATAGTCTATTGTATACATGGAGACTAACTGTTGTTGCTTGATGAATTATCACATTGTGTTATCGACCGGTGAGTGTCATAGACAGTTTTCAGTGAAGAATGAGGTACTTACTGAAATGATAGATTACGAACAGGAATGTCTGTGAATACAAAATTAAAGCCGTCGTGACAATATCTTTACGTCTAATTTGTCGACGATTTTTCAGATCACCAGGTGAATCTGTTTAAAAAGATAGCACTGCTTTCCGAAGATTGTAAAGAAAACTTGTTTTCTGCAATAAAGTTTGTTCTTTTGCAAGCACTTTGGTAAATTTTCAAATTCAACGTTGAAATATTCCAAATAATTTTGTCCCAAGATATAGACAAAATTTAGGATATATAAAGTGCTGATGGAACAACTAATTCATCCTCATTCATGGTTGGTATTTACTGTCGGAATTTAGGTGTAAAGACGTGGTGTGTGTGCAACTTAATGTACATTTAGATATTTTGAGATTATCATAATTATTACACAGTAGATAGAGTGTAATGTATACAGTTGAGATATTTCAATCATAAGTGATTAACTTCCTACGTATACGAGAAGCATGAATAAATCAAAATCAAAACCATGGTACAAACATATTACATCAGAATGACATGACGTCGTATTTTGTTTACATAGAGATAGACACATTTGATACCAAAAATTAACAATAAGAGAGGCACTAAACACACACGAGGATCCTTCACTCAATCACGTCGGCAAGTTATAAGTGGTATAAGTTGCTGTTTCTTTAGGGGTGAGATCAATAGTTCAATGTAGGTTAAAAAACTAAATTCTTGTAATTAGGCCTCAGGAATCCCCCCCCCCCAATCTAAATTGGCCAAAATTGATCATTGTTTCAGACAGTACGATCAATTTCAAATCAGTATGTAGCAGTATGTAGTGTTAGGAATACAAAGCCAATATGTAGTGAGGAATAAATAGCTCTTTAACCCCTTCAATACTGAAAACATTCCCGCCAAAATTGTTTGGACAAAATTCTTGTTTTATGTAAGTTTTTTGGCATATATCAACTTCATTTTAGACTGGAATTAAAGATATGTTACTTCATAATAAAGTAATATTATTGTAATTATGAAAATATTCATATAAATTGGGTCCCCATATTATTTAAAATCCGTCTCTGGTCATGAAAGGGTTAACTGTATGTTAGTGCGATGCATTTACTATAGCGCAAATTCTTCCATTTCTTGATTTGGCATGTTTTGTTTTTGAGATATTTGCATTTAGGAGTACAACACAGATTCCATTAAAAATAAAGTCGTTTTTGTAGGATGAGAACTAAAATGGTTAACCCCCACCCCCAAACTAAATAAAATTAATTTTTATCCTACATTGAATTATTGATCTTGCCCCTACAATGCAGTAGAAACAGCTTCTCCTGAATGACACAACGTGTTGCATGTTAGTGTTCAGTGGCTCTGCTTGATACTACCATGCAGAAACCAATAAAACACATGCTATACTTTAAGATAGGAAGATTGAGTGAAAACCGTTTCTTCCAACATTTTGTCTAAATGAAATGAACTAACATGCCACCATGCAGACATCAAGTACAGACATCAAAATATTTGGTGCCATGTCGTGTCTAGTGGCAATATGTTTACAGAAGATTTCGTCTATCAAGGTTAGTGAGCCTGATCACAAGGTTTCATGTTGAGATGGAAATAATAAAGATAAACACATAAACACCCCTTACACATTGCCTGCTCTGTATTTTGTTAATGATAACAAGTACAATTACAAATGTAACAAAATACAGAGCAGACCCGTTGTGAGTGATGTCTGTGTGTTATCTTTATTGTGTCTATCTCAACATGAAACCTGGGTTACCTGCTTGGTGACCCATGATCTTGATACGCTGTGTAATACTAATAGAACTTGCAAGCCAAGATGAAATCTCCTATAAATGGTTTATTTCAATCAGACTGAATGTAGCAAGAAAGAACAATCTTGCTATCTTCAAAGTGTAGAATGCACAGTTTGTATTGGTTTCTGCGTGTGTCTCACTAGCGTCTGTAGAGTGTTTATATTGATTTCAGGATGTGTCTAAATGTGATATACGAAAATAATCCTAATCATTTTATATCGTGCTTTTGATATTTGCAAAGTCAGCCCCCCCCCCCCCCATCAAATTCACCTTTCTCTATGAGGGAGTCAGGGCCTCCCTTCCCCATGATCTCAGTATTTCATAATCACTTCAAGTAAAATGCAAATTGTTGGGCCAATTCTACACATTTTACTGTAAAAGTACATTTGGCAGATTTTCAAAAGAAAGATATGGTCGGTTCTTGGAAATGTCTTATAGAACGATGGCCTTACACAAAAACAAACGTAACATAACGGATGATACAAGCGAGGACTATTTATTTGAATAACTGGTAACATTAATCTTAATTTGCATGATTCAGCAAGGAGATATATATTATATTCATTGCGTTAGATATAAGTGAAATAAATCAACATAGTCATAAATTTTCTATGAACTGTACAGTAAACTCACTTTTGGAGCGTTGCATATATATTTGCATTCAGAGATCTTCAGATTGCCTACACCTTCCTTAGGGAGCCTTCAGTTATTACGGTTGGGGGGGGGGTGTCATTTTTTACAGACCGGTTCTCGGGGGAGGGCCATATTTATAAATATGAGATAAGGGGAGGGTCACATTTTACTTTGACTCATTATATTGTCTAAATTTGAATTTTTCATCCCACTGCTGCATATCGGTTAGGGATAGGGACAAGGTTGGGGTTAAGGTTAGTGTTAGGGCTAGGTACCATAAATAATATCAGACCCTGTCAATCACTTAATCAAATTAATTGTCAGTTATGGTGTGAGGAGAGAGAAGTCACAGGGGATCTCACAGAAGTAAAATGGGAACAGTTGTGTAAGCTATTCGGGATAACATTGTTGAGATGTTGACCTCTGTCCTGACAATATCGGGAGTGTGCCCATCTAGTGTTTGGGAGTTTAATAATGTTCTGTCTTTCAGCTCAGCCAATGAGATCCAAACACATGTATTGATTAATGCAGTGCCGATCACACACAACTGCACAACAAAATGTTTCACCGGACATGCGCATTGGTCGACTCTGCAGTGTCTCGCTACATTGTATTACATTGTAAATGTACAATCTAGAATTTACAACTTTCCTCATTTATTACAGTACCAAATGAGAGACTATTATTTCCAGTACCTACTTATAAATAATGATGATGCCATATTCACTGATATTTCTATTAATGACCATCTCCACTTGCTAATTAGGGCGATGAAGACAATTTGAATGAGTCAATAACATATCTTTTTTCAAAAATAAAAATTAAACATCTTTATATTATTTCCGTTAAATTGAGAATTCTGCACGGTTACACTACAGCGCATTGTAGGTTACAGTTCACTGACTCTGTTTGATGCAACCACCCAGATATCAATAAGAAACTCACATGCTACACTTTAGGATAGCATGATAGCAATTTCTTGCTACATTTAGTCTGAATGAAATCAATCATTTAAACGTATGCAACTAGACACAGACATGTTAGCGCCAATGTTTTGATGTCCACATTTGATGTCTATGCGCGTGTCATGCACATTAGTTCATTTCATATTTAGACAAAATGTAGCAAGAAAGTGTATTGATTCAATCCTGATATCTGAAAGTTTAGCCTGTGTGGTTTCTTATTGTTTCTGTGGGGTTGTATCAAACAGAGCGAGTGAACAGTCACCTGCATGGTGCTGTAAACAACATGAGTAAACACGTTCTATATTTCAAGGTAATACTAATAGCATCTTATGTATTCTTTAAAGGTTTGCCACATTCCCGATAGAATAGATTAGCTTTGCGAATACATACACATGAAAGTATTTACTTCCAATTGTATTTCCCCTAAAGCTCACCAATGCAAGTGTTTATACAGTTCCATAACATTGCACCCATCAAATGCAAGTATATGAACTTTTATATTTGTGACATTACTACATACGCAGGAAAAGCCACAACTCCGACCCCCCCCCCCTCCGAAGGAAGGCGCGTAGAGGTGCCAGAGCTAGAGTTATCGAAGTACATGTTGGACAGAGCCTGTTCTGATAAGACACGTCTGTTGTCGCATTTCGTAATGTAATGGACAAGCTACAGTGAAACTGACAGCAGGTGCACGACTTATTTCTGCTACTAGTTTGCCATAACGCCCGGGCCATAA
The DNA here is from genome assembly GCF_964340395.1 of Glandiceps talaboti. Classification (NCBI taxonomy): domain Eukaryota; kingdom Metazoa; phylum Hemichordata; class Enteropneusta; family Spengelidae; genus Glandiceps; species Glandiceps talaboti. Next base: position 19,551,686 of record NC_135561.1, on the reverse strand, counting down.
AAGAGCGATCAGTTTTTACGGCCGGGGGCACCTTAATTTGGGAGTCAAAGAAGGGGGGGGGGCGATGGTCATCATTTTTACAAAGTGAATAAAGGGGGGGGGTCACCTTATTTTCAACAACTGAACGAAATTATGAACCACCCTGCTGAACATAAATTTCCATACAACAAATGTATGTGCATACAATAAACCATAAACAATGGCTATAAATATATGTTCAAATATAACATAAATTCTTTATCTCTTGATACATCCCAAGCATATATGACATGGGGTCATTACATTGCACCTTTTAAGCAACAGTTTTGTTAGAAATGACTTCTCAATATTGCAGGCCATGAGTTGCATTGTGTCATCATGTGATATAAAAACTTGCATGTGTAGCTGTACACATAACACATAAGAAATGAAATACCATGAAATTTACTGGATGGGCTGACTCTAAAATCTGTGCCTCTATTGAACTGAACATGTTGAATTACACACAAACATAGCCAATTGAGACAAACTTTCAAATAATTTAATGAATTTGTATCTCTAAATGGTAAGTGACCTCCACTGTGCATGTTTTCCCCAAATTTTCTCACTTTCTACTTGATCTTTTTATCATTATTTGTGTCAATATGACTTGAAATGATTTTGAAATCCTAAAATTAGAGATACTTTTATGATATAACTAGTTGTGTTTTACTTCTGAATGGTGCTCTAAATGGCCTCCAAATGGTGTTCATTTTTTCAAAAAACTCCCCCACCCGCACTTTTATAGTAGGCGCGCACGCGCGTAGCGTGCACTTCTCCCCATATTGTTTCCAGTTCTCTCCCTACTTTGAAACTTACTGAAACCCCTAGGTTTACAATTATATTAACCCCTTTTCTAATATAATTGTACTTTACAATTAGCTGAATTAATCTATAATGGTAATAGTTCACTCAATCAAAGAGATATCCTAGAACTTTTGGTTACTGAACCATGAATATTTTGCATGTCCATGACAATCATACTTCTCATAGGGTTCCTGTCTGAAGAGCTTTATACATGTGAAACAATGGATTTAGGAGAGCAATTTACCAGATACACTTACAATTACTGTAAATGTAACAAGTAAAATTAACTATGCTGTGTGCTGTATTGTGCTTTGAGAATCTAGAGTGTCTTTTGCAAGTACAAGAAGAATATTTCTTTTCAACAGATGTCGGGGGGGGGGGGGTTAGTGTGTTTTTTATTTGTCGGGGGGAGGGGGGTTGGGTGGTTGGATTGTTTTGTGGATGAATCACAGGGGGATCACTATTTTAAGTACAACACGAACAAGAAGTCACCGGCCCACCCGTACCCCCGGCCGTAAAAACTGATCGCTCCCTAACGTTGAATTTTTATTTTTTTCAGCTCTATAGCTGACGGTGAAGAAGAAAGCCAACCTCATGTATCCAATATGCGTCGTCGATCATTTAATAATGTTAACAGTATCCGCTTCCTGACACAACCCAATGAGCTTTCGGAAGATTGCCTTAAATTTCTGAAAGCTGCCGAATATGGCGATTTGGCGACTGTGAGGGCGTTACTAGAAATTGAGGATAGTACCGTGAATATTAACTGCACTGATTATAAGGACAGGACTGCTATTGAAATCTCCACCAGCAGTGAACACTTGGAGGTGGTCGAATACCTTCTAACCTATCCAAATTTGGAAGTACGAAGCATCCACGAAGCCCTCATGGTTGCCATAAGCAAAGGATACCTTCGTATTACGGAGGCCCTGTTGGGACATCCAATGTTCAGGAGGAGTAAGGATAAAGTACGGTTAGGCAGCATGTCGAACTACTTTCAACCGGAAGTACATAGCTCCAAATTCGAAAATGACGTCACTCATATAATGTTAGCTGCGCATTATAATGAAATTGACATTATTCGGCTTCTACTGCAGCGTGGTGACTCCATACCTAAACCACATCAAAGTCTGTGTCCTTGTACCAGTTGCACAAACAAACGACTATTTGACCCTTTGAAATACTCAAGGTCACGAATAAATGCATTTCGGGGACTAGCATCATCGGCTTATATTTCATTGACGAGTCCAGATCCTATTCTTACGGCCTTCCAACTCAGCAAGGATCTCATAGAACTGTCAGAGATTGAAAAAGAATTTAAGGTATGTATGTGATTAGAACTATGTAACTAAATTAACACAAAGCATGTGGTAAAACATTGAATATATGAGATAAGCTGTAAAACCTCTTCGACTGTAAACAGCTGACAAAAATGATCAGTTGCAGTATTAAAGATATTGCGTGACTTATTCCTATAGCTATGGTTCCTGTATGCTACAGATTTTTTTAGGATTCAATATAACTTATTTCAGCACATTTGACTGAAAATTTTGTTGCCAAAATAAATTAGCAGGAAAATGGCATCACTTTCACAGGTACATTCTGAGTAACAAAAAGACATCTATGAATCAATACATAAACTTACAAAATTGACATGGCTATAAATAGATTTTAGTCAAAAGTGTTCATCTGCCAATATAAAGAGGAACCAAAATTTGAACAGTTGGATTTCAGCCAAAATGAATATATACAGTGTAGGTATACTTAACCATGGTTAGTACTTGAAGTAACTGTAGCTGTCAAACAGACGTCATAATATGTCCTAACTCTAGGCGTTTTTGGATAATCTTTTAAAAAACATGATTCATGCAATTTATTGTCCTGTAGAATGTATACAAAACACTATCACATCAATGTATGGACTACGCTACTGATTTACTTGACATGTGTCAAAGCACTACAGAAGTGGAAGCCATCTTGAATCAGGATGAGTCTTTAGACTGTCACTCTCTCCAACACGGCAATAATCACCAGGATCAAGGTCTGGCCAGGCTTAAACTTGCAATTAACTATAATCAAAAGAAGGTAAGCATACAATATATAACATTAAAGGGTACTGAACTATTTGAGTTCTTCACAAATATAATTTGAAATTGTTTTATTACTATTAAAATCAGGCTGTTATTCAAACATACCTGATTCATTACCGTACACGTGTCCTTACATTAGTGTCACTCCATCAGTTGAGTCAAAGCTTACATAAGGTTTTTCTGTTGTTCAGGATCGACTTAACTCTACCAGACAACTATTTTAATCCTAATCTGATAGTGGCCATTAATGGCCCATGATTACATTCCCTGTTTAAGTAGGGTTATTCCTTTGTTGATAACCAGTTTTTTCTTTGGCCCTTCCAGACATTGTGTCTCATGGCCTATTTTAAACCTAACCGAACATGGGCATTTAAGGCCCTGGATAAAAGTTGAACTTCTCATGTGCCTAATTTAATTTATAGGTACACGACAAATTCAACACTTATTACAATTAGTTGTGGCAACTAATATTAAATTCGACAGGCAATTAAATTTGACACAGTCTGTCGAAAATAACAACACAAGTGTGACGCACAATAAACGTTGAACTTCTGCCATGTCAAATATAATACAAAATAACCATAATTCAATGCACTTGTCATGCACTGTCATGTCATCTTTTAAAAATAGGGTGGTAACGTCAAGATCTTGCATCATTCTCGTGTTGAAATTAACTTCACTTTCTTTTTAATTATTAATGTAGCACTGTACCGTGATTCTTTTTCTTGCATAATTTTGTGTATCGACAACAATCTTGTGTGATCCGCCTTATGATTTGACCCTTAAGCATGTCATGCAACTACACCCGCTAAGCTGTTCAAATTCGTTTTCATATTACATTCAACAGATTAGGTTCGACATCTATTCTGCATCGCATTTAAATATATTTGTGTCTGATTTAATACAATTAGATTAGGCACATTTATTCCTGGCCAGTTCAATTATATGATTGAGTAATTTGAACATTATATTAAATATCAGCAACTTTGTGATCAGTCTTGTTGAATTATATGTGGTTGTAGTTTTTATGGCTTTACATGTTCACAATAATTCTAAACTTGAACAATCTCTAAATCAGCATAAATGCCAAATGAAGTAGCAACAATAATATTTAAGTGTGGATATGGTTACATTTTATCATGAAATTATCGTGCATTTACATGTACATATGTCATGTTGATCTTTGAAAAAATATTCTTAAAGAATCCATTCAGTAAAATTTTGTAGATTAAATTTGTTTGATATCTTCTTCTATGCAAACACGTGAAAAAGCCATGTGTTTTCGGTTTTTAAAAAAAATCACCATTCTGAGACAAAAACTGAATTTATTTGGACAAATAAAGAGTTTTTATTATTCATTTTATAGCTAATTGTCAACAACTCACTGAATCTTATCAACATTTCTCATGTGAAAACTAATACAGTTTTGTTATATTTTTCGAACAGTTTGTTGCACATCCTCACTGCCAACATCAGTTGTCAACCATGTGGTACTCAGGGATTCCCAACTGGAGACAGAGGAGTTCTTTTACCAAGTCTCTTATCATTATAGCACTCTTTCTCTTCTGGCCTTTAATGGGAGTCATTTATTGGATCGTCCCTAAAAGCAAGGTAAGAAGAAGAAGTCACTTACTTCAACTCAGTCCGTGTCGCTGCTGAGCCACCGTAAACTTTCCTTTAGAAATTATCGCAGCCGTCGTCCAATGCACGCATGTGAGTCTTAGGGTCCCATGTTACGAACATTTAGCCAGTTACTATGGACACTGAGGAAAGTTATTTCTTAGCAGAACTTGACATGATTAATGAGAGAGTTTCCCCGAAGTGAACACTGAGGTTATGCATATAAGCCAACTTGAATTTGCTGGGTAAAAGTTAAGGATGAGTAAGGAGAGAGGTCAATAGTTCAATGTAGGATAAAAAACTAAATTCTTATAATTAGACCTCAGACTCCCCCCCCCCTTCAAACTAAATTGGCCAAAATTGAAAATTGTGTTATAGAGCAAATCAATTTAATATCTATGTAGTAGTGTATAGTGTTATGAATACAAAGCCAGTATCGGTATGTAGCGAGAAAAAAATTGCTCTTTTATTGACATTTTCCTGTATTAAAATTCTTCCATTTGGTGCGATTTCTTTTTTTTACCTCCTATTTTTATTGTCATTTTTTGGTTTTTCTGTGAGCGCCTAATACCTACACCTGAAACAATACCATATGAGTTCTCGTACCGAATCTCGTACTTACGAGTAGCCAACCAGAATCCGTCTTACAATATATATAACACTTGACGTTCGAAATGAAAACATACATATACACCAAACGAATATGACTTTTTAACAGGACCAGACGGTTTAAAGAAGCTTGAAGCTGTGGCGACACAAAAAATCAGTCAAATTGAAATATCAAATTCCTTAATGCATGACACTTTCCTCCTAAAATTACCATTGCCCCAAATTCGTCTTCATAGTTTATTCACCCATTGAGAATTGTCATCACGGATTCACGATGCTATTAATACATTCCAAATTTCAGAAGGACTCCTGATGTCACAGATTATAAGCAGACACATTCAATAATCTATCAATCAACTCATGATAACGATAGACCAAACCATACTGACCTTATATCATTCCTACTTCATATGATTTAAATGTTAATCTCACAGAAATGAGGAATGGGACGAACACGTACCTTAATCTTATATCATATTAGATGTTTAACCCAATTCCTCAACTCCGCATGCGTAGTAGTGTATTTAACTCACAGACATGCGCATGCAGTCTCTTTGTAGTCTGCCCGTATTAAAGCAAGACTTTATTTTCTCTCTGACAAAAAGAGTAGCCGAACGCCTTCTTTCTGACCAAAGCTTAATTAAGTAAACGAATGGTAGCGACATGTCAGGTGGTCGAGGAAGACGAGAGCCAAAAATCGCCACACGGTTGGATTCTAGGCTAACGTTGCATCGTTGCTGCAAACCTGTGGTTTTACGATAATGCAGTCTTTGCTTCATTCACAGTCATCAATAACTTTCAATGGAATTTTAATATCTTTCTCTCCTTCGTACAGATTGGAACAATAATTTCAAGTCCAATGGTAAAATTTTTCACTCAGGCTTCATCCCACATATTCTTTCTTATCCTACTGTTTCTGCAATCATCGCTAATCGATTACTACCATAAGGATGATGATCTTATCTGGTTGACTAATGGATTAATCCGTCAAAGTTCAATGTCCGCTTTAGAAATTATAATATTGCTGTGGATTATAGGTAAGCAGATTGAAGTGTATCCAACAACATTTAGTTGAGTCTATGTAATCACACATTCCCCTCCCGACCCCTCCCAAAAACTACTGTAGCTATGATATTGGTTATATTAACATAACATTACAAGACATCGCAGTAAATGTTAGACATCTACGAGATAACTTTCTGTTCAATTTAGTGTAATACATGTATGTACAATACATTATTATCCAAACGTGGGCAATTCTTTGTGCGACAGTCGAAAAATAAAAACCATACATGAAAAAAAAATTAAAACTAGGTCACAAATACATTAAAATGCGTACAACAAATACAGTTTTAAAAATATGAAGGGACAGTCACAAATGAAAACACAGACAGACACATTAAAACAATGGAACAATGAGTTACTGATCATTCCCCACATGGTTCAATAAAGATATTGCTGTCGGAATGAATGAATATTTAGCTCTGTTAGTTTTTGTCTTTGGAACTCTATAGCCGACGTCGACGGGATGGTAAAACTTGAAGGGGATGCTGCTCATTGCTTAGTATGGTCTCAGCTTTGCTCAGAACTTGTTTTTCGTACAACTTGGCAAAGCTAGTTTGTTGTACACCAATGATTTTACTATCAGATGTTAACAATTCTACTAAGCCTGTTTTTGTTTTTGTACATTTAAATTTCCAAACCAGCAAATTATAGAAAAAACTTAAAGTACTCTCAATGAATGATCGATCTATAAAAGAGAATTAACATTTTTTGGGGGGTCAACTTTGAAGAAATTTCCTTAAGAAAAATAAGCGCTGTTGACCTTTACATAAAATCCTATCAGTGTTATTCTCCCATCTCAATTTATCTAACAATGAACCCAAATATTTATACAGCACTACTACCTCCACTTCTTTACCCTTTGATGACTGTTGCCTCTGTTCTGAAATCTATGCACATGTCTTTGGTGGTCTTATCAATGTTCGGTTTGAGAAAGCAAGTATTACACCAATTAACAAAGTCATCAACTACAGGTCCATGATCGCTTTCATGATCTTGAAGCAAACTAACAAATACACAGTCATCTGTGATGTATGTACGTACGTACGTACGTACGTGTGTGTGTGTGTGTGTGTGTGTGTGTGTGTGTGTGTGTGTGTGTGTGTGTGTGTGTGTGTGTGCTTGCGCGTGTGCGTGCGTGTGTGCGTGCAATGCATGCATGCATGTATGTATGTATGTATGTATGTATGTATGCATGTATGCATGTATGCATGTATGCATGTATGTATGTATGTATGTATGTATGTATGTATGTATGTATGTATTACATTAACCATTACTATTCTGTGACAATCTTTATTTCACTTTTTACAGGTATTCTCTGGGGTGAAATCAAACAAATTTGGGCAGAAGGATTTTGTAGATACTTTGCATCTTTTTGGAATATTCTTGATATAGGAATGTTAAATCTATACATAGCATCATTTACAGTACGAAACGTGTCCTACAGAAATACAGAGTTAGCCCTAGACTATTTTAAATTACACGGTGAAGATGTACCAAGAAATACGACAGAAACATTGGGCCATTTCTACTACATCAATCATGGTGAGCTGTTTTCATATGTGTGTGTGTGTGTGTGTGTGTGTGTGTGTGTGTGTGTGTGTGTGTGTGTGTGTAGGTGTGTGTGTGTGTGAGCGAGAGAGAGAGAGAGACAGACAGACAGACAGACAGACAGACAGATAGACAGAGACAGACAGACAGACAGACAGACAGACAGACAGACAGACAGAGATAGAGACAGAGATAGACAGAGACAAACAGACAGACAGACAGACAGACAGACAGACAGACAGACAGACAGACAGAGAAAGAAAGAGACATATAGAGACACAGAGAGATAGAGATAGACAAAGAGAGGCAGACAGACAGACAGACAGACAGACAGACAGACAGACAGACAGAAAGAGACACATTCAGACAGACAGCTCTACAGAGACAGATAAGGGAAAAGATGTGAGTTGTTTACTTGACAACTCTCCTGTAAGAGTACACCTTTTATTCGAAATCGTAACACAGAAATACATACATTTGCTAACTCACTACGTTATATTATATTCTATTTCCTGTGCTTTCTCCTTACAGATCGGACGAAGTGGGATACATGGGATCCTATTATGCTATCAGAAAGTTTTTATGCATTAGCTAATGTTCTAAGTTTTACAAGGATGGCTTACGTTCTTCCCGCCAGTGAATTACTAGGACCTCTACAAATATCATTGGGAAGAATGGTCTATGACATTATTAGATTCTTGGTTGTCTTTGTGGTTGTATTTTTAGCGTTTTTCTGCGCACTGTATAATCTATATTGGGCATACATCCATATACCATCAAGTTGCCAGAACAGATTTCACACGTAAGTTACTAGTTTCGTTTTCTGTCACTTTCCTCGTCATCCTTTGATTTGGTATAGAATAGTAATGAGTGCTCTAAGGAGAGAGAGAGAGAGAGAGAGAGAGAGAGAGAGAGAGAGAGAGAGAGAGAGAGAGAGAGAGAGAGAGAGAGAGAGAGAGAGAGAGAGAGAGAGAGAGAGAGAGAGAGAGAGAGAGAGAGAGAGAGAGAGAGAGAGGATTGTATGGTAAAATAGAGATGGAGATATGGAGATAATCTGAGGTACAGAGAGACGAGCCTTCGGGACAATAACATGAGAGAGGGAAAGTAATTTGCACGGTAACACATAACATAATGGTGTATATCTGAATATATATGTGTATATCTAGGTAATTTGATGTTTTGAAAATGAGCTGTACGTTGCTTAATCATGTTTCTGAACAATCCACAACAGATGAAATAAATTGATATATGCATGACAAGATAACAGTACGAACTTACATTTTAGGCGTCTCTTCGTCATTCGTTGTCTCCATTGACGTTTACATGATTATCGTTAATGGTGAACAATGGATTCCATATTATAAATTGCCTATCTCTTACTTTAGCATATCACGGTAGCTCATTGGTTCAATACCCTATTATTCCTTCTGTTACTTGTACGCCTAAAACATGTCACATAATTTGACCTGACTAACGATATGATCTCTTCTCGTCTTAGACTGAGTGATACGTTCATGACACTTTTTTGGACATTGTTCGGTATGGCATCGAGAAATGATCCAATCATAAACCCGAACTTAGAACACTGGTTAACCGAGGCTGTTGGAACTATGTTATTTGCTATCTACAATGCCATCATGGTTATAGTACTCCTTAATATGCTAATAGCTATGATGAGTAACTCTTACCAGGAGATTGAGGTTAGTGAGAAATACTATTATTGTACTCAAATGAGTTATGCCTTCAACGACTGACTGTGTATTGTGATTTGTCATAACGTCTGTGTATTGTGATATCGGCTGCTCCTCACTGACGGGTCAGTTGTCAATCATCATGAATTTTATAGTCATATACAGACTATGTCTATACAGACTATGTCTGTCTGTACATCCTTCCATCCATCCATCCATCCATCCATCCATCCATCCATACATACATCCATCCATCCATCCATCCATCCATACATACATACATACATACATACATACATACATACATACATACATACATACATACATACATACCCGATTTTCCCTGGCTCCCCCGCCTTATAATTACTGAAGGCGCCCTAATCGTTGGTTTATTACCAACTTATTCTTTTCAAAAACCTGGAACTGAGATCCAGGCTGAGATTCGAGGTGAATTGTACACATGAGTGTTGTTATTCTGTTGAGATCCTTCGAGATTAAAAAGTCGTCTGTTTTTTCCATAGCCTCTCAATAATAAACGATCCTTTATCACCATGGTTATCAATAATATACGACTATCGCTCGGCTCTACATCTAAATTATCCAGTACGTATTTTCTTCCACCTGAATAAAGTGTTTCCCGCCCAACATTTCTGACGTCAAGATCAGCTGTAATGTGCATAACATATACAGGATATTCCATCTATCGTTTGCCACCAAGATTTCAAAATAAACGTAATTTGTAAAACAAAGTCATGTATAGAATGACCCTTCTACCCTTTGTTGTCAATACATTTTGACGACACACTCCGCTGTAATTGTTAAACATACATAGTGATCCATGCATTGTTTGTCGCCTAAAAATCTGACGACAAGATGAGATGCAAAATGTAAAACATGCATATTAAAATTTGACATCATTATTTCCCGCCAAAATTATTCTGACGAGCAGATGTTACGTAGTTTTGATTTTTGTTGTGTAATCTTGTCATTTGAGACTGTTCAGTTCCGTAGGCAATTATGGAGATTTGCTTTTTGATGAGATATGAGAGTATATACCATCGAAATCATGATTCGTACAATTTCAAACGAGCGACCTGAATGCATGTCTTTGGAGATTTGTTGTCGAACGAAGTTTGGATAGCGAGCGTATAGTCTCAAAAACGGAGTCTGTACAAATCATCAGATGCAGAACGACATGTGTTTTTGTCCGCTTGTTAAAAAAGACATGATTGTTAATTTTTGGGGCATTTACCGTAGCTGGCGAATAGAGAAAAAGTGAAATTGTCTGACTGGGCGTTTTTAAAAGCAATATAACAGGCTAAAAGGTTTTCTTTTTTCCAATCAACCGAATTTTTATTGCCTCGGACTCACAATGCTTCTCATGTACAGCTACTATTTATACTTTACGTAATTACTAATACAACCCCGTGACAGGCTAGCATGAACGTTAACAAGTTGAACTTGTGAGAAACCTAGGGAAAGTAAACAAAATGAACTAGACGAAGTCGATATTAATAACGCTTGTCAATGTCGGCAGTATACAAAGAATGTGTATTACATTCCATCGTTTGATAAAAACACTTTTAAGGTCTTTGTACATGATTATAACAGTTCACATTTACAAACGAATTTCAAGTTTCCTGTCATTTCATGTACACATAAAGAGGCCATAAAACAGTTCTCATCAAACATGAAATGTAATACACTGCTCCAAGTGCCAACATATTGTGCCCAAGTGTTATTAAATTGAATTCATTGTTCACTTTTCCTCTTTGTATCGAGTTCTGCTTGTTCCCCCTGCTTGTCTGTTACATACGACCACGTAATCTGTATCTAGCCTGTCTGTGCTTCAGACGGAGTTCTAGCAGATATCAGGCAACATAAAGAATTTATTCTTTCAACTGATTTCCACCGACGCGAATTTCCGACAGAGGGCGTAATCTTACTCAACACTTTGCGTAGATGTATACATTTTACATCACTGATATATCAACACAATACCCCTAGGCCTACAAAATTGACATTTGCTGACACTGGGCATTTTAAAGTCAAATCAAAGCTGAAAATTGTCTGTGTGGAATGTTGCTATTAACAGCTGACGTCAGCATGGAGGTATATAAGGGAGACTTGCCTACCTCCATGACGTCAGTAATACAAATACATACATGCGAATTCTATACCTAAATAGTCGCATGCGAATTCTATACCTGAATGTTCGTGTGATCGCTTAATAACGTCACAAATGTTGAATTGAATTGATTTGAATTGAATGATGTTTATCACCCGAAAGAAAAATACACATCACAAAAATGATTATATCGAAGGGAAAGTAAATAGGATAACAGAAGTTAGAAAATAGTTTTAACTAATTAGCTAATCGCGTCTGATCCCTAGATAACAATAGGTGATAGTGTATGTTGGATGAAAATATAGTTGAAATAGATATAGCTTTAGCTCCTTTAGTAGTCCCCCCCCCATATAAGAAAAAAACCAGTTTTTCGGCAGAAAGAAAGCAAAACAAGAAAATGTTTTATATAAATACAATGCTATACAACATCATACTCTTTAAGTAATTGTTTTCGTAGTGATCTTATGAAACTCTGTTTTGTCGGTTCATTTCTTATGTAGTGGATTAATTAATGTATTTGATATAATAGCACCTGTCTATGTCATTGGTTTTTTTTTATAACGCTGTTTACAGAAAGTATACATAAATCATTCTGGTCTTTTATAGGGGTTCTCAGTTAGCCAGTTGAGTCGACTTTAGTCATACCTAACATAAACAATCCTAATATGAACAGTTACATTTAGGTCAGGAACAATGGGATGGGGGGGGGGGGGGGGGGTTAGAGGAGAGTTATCTTTAGTGTCTGACACAAATTCCATTTGATTATGTAATACTTGTGTATTTAGTTTCCTAGGGTTCCAGGGTTAAAGTTCAGGGTTGCTGTTAAGTGATTGGAACAAATTAAGGCTATGTTAATATTGGATGACTGTGATATGTGATCTGTGCCAGGTACAAAAATTCAGTGTGAATGGGTCCCAAATCCAGCTTATTAGATTTACTACTTTGTGTGGCCTCAGAGTGAAACTCACACTTGTAGTCTGAACATAGTATTTATCGTGTATTGTAGTTGTAATCAAACACCTTGAAGTAATCAGAAATAGAATGTGGGAAATTGTTTTCTACAACGAAAGTAGTCACTAAAAATCCTATGTAACGTATACACATCTAGAATTCCTAGTCTGTTGAAAATTGGTGAAGAATGAAGATTCCTAAACTGGCTGTGTGAGATTTCACATACAGCCATTTTCTGAAATGTACCACGATTATATACATACTTATTGCTGTTATCTTTATTTCGAAAAAAAACACCCACCAATAACTGTTGTAACAAATGCCACTAGATTGAAAATAGGGTACATCAAACAATTGCAATAGATTAATTATAATCATAGGAAGACTCCCCCGGTGCCAAATTATAACGTTAGCGCTGTGTGAATTTTTCAAATATAAGTGAACATTTTTGCTGCTCTGAAAATATGCATTCTGATAACTCTGACACGACACTCGGGGGTCCTCGGAGTGCATATTTCAAGAGGCAGAGCCAACATTTATGGCATTTGAATTGCGCGCGCAGAGCACCGTAAATTTACCCATAGAAAAAGTATAGACACACACACACACACACACACACACACACACACACACACACACACACACACACACACACACACACACACACACACACACACACACACACACACACACACACACACACACACACACACACACACACACACACACACACACACACACACTGTTATGTGAATGTAACCTAAGACAGTAAAATGCATCGCCGGGAGCGTCGTTTTTATTTACTCCAGCCCACCTCCCCTTACAAAGGGATGATAAGAGCGCCAACAACGGCAGAACTTTCAGTCTAGTGTGACCCTAGAAATCACATTTATATTGTTTTCCCCATTCGTAGAATGACGAGGATGTTGAATGGAAGTTCGCCCGTGCCAAGTTATGGATATCGTATTTTGAAAGAGGCACTACCCTGCCAATTCCTCTCAACTCGGTACCAAGCCCAAAGTCTATAATATATGCATTTCAGTGGTTGGGGAAGAAACTATGCAAGAAAGAGGAGAAAGATATTAACCATGCACATGCCAACTTAACAGACAGGGTGAGTAGAGAGCCACCTTGTGAATGTTTATTTTGTTGAGTTCATTCATTTCTCTCATTTCTCGAAATTGATATTTTGACATTCAATCCAATAAAATTGAAATAAATACGATGAAAAAAAACATCCAAGAAAATGTGTTTATCTCTTTTGGTTTTGAGGAAAGCTACTCGCCAGCATTTATGTTTTCACCAACACCACCAATATGCCTTATCATGTTCTTTGCACAGAAAAATAAATAAACTTTGAGTAAAGACAAAAGACAAACATTGCCCTTTATAAAGTATCCTTTATTTTCAACTAAAACCTTGAGAACCTGATCAAAACGGCGCTACTATATTCTTTCTATTCTTTTTCCATGGAAACAGAGGAATGGAATTTATAATATCATGAATTCAACAGAATTTAAGCTCCAAGAAAATGAAAACGGACATTGTGTAAGTAAAAACTTGTTAACTAGGAATGCCACTCCACGAAATGAAAGTATTTTCATGTACCTTGGGTTCTTGTCAATCACTTCTTGATTTCGCTTCACGCAAATTCCACTCGATTGCCACAGAAACAGCAAATTGAAACTATTTTCCACCTTTTAGCAGTGATAGAGCGTTGAATCATGGGTCTTAGCAGATATGTATATGAATTAGATGAACAAAAATATTCATGACTATTTATCTGAATGGTAATAAGTATTTAGGGGTTATGAATATGTATTGTTCATCTAACCAGCTGAGGTAAATACGAGCTCAAGTGGTCTTATGCAACGAGTAATTTCCAGCTGAACGAGTTGGAAAATAATTATACGTTCACAAAAACTGGGGGAAATTGTGACTTTGGAGGTGTTGACTCATATTTTGAACCAATAACGTACTAGACGCGCGTTGTCGAGACCAGGGTATACATTCCATATTTGCTGTTCTGATGTCATGGCATTAATGCTATTGGTTTTAGCTTAAAGCTAATCAGGCACACGAAAGAGGGGGAATGAATGGAGACAAGTTACCGACAGAACGCTACTATTGTGCGTTTACAAAGTGATAGCTAGCTTCATATTACCATTATGTTGCTTCCCTCATGCAGGATCCCCCGGCTAGCTAGGGGGTGGGGGTGGGGTGGGTTGGTTGGTGGGGGGTGGTTGGTTGTGTTACTCAAACAGTAAGCATGTCTGATTAATCAAATCCACGGGTACCAAGCTCACGCGGTTTTGACTCTCTCTTCCGCCTCATGTAGAGTTTTGACTCTTTGTTTTATAAGACATGACCCCTCACCCAACACCTCAACACCCCCACCTCTTTGAATGCACGCACACCTTTAAGTTTAGACTCCATATTTTGGACAACTTAGTTTCTAAGTTGCCGATTTTCAAAGTTTTCGGAGACTTTTTCCAACAACAGTGTTAACAAGTTGTCGATTTTAAATTTCACATTTTTCCGAGACTTCTGAGTCCTATTTTGTGGCTGAATGTAGACATTTGACCCATAGTTTCTGGCTTAAATGTGGACCATTCGCCATAGTTTTTTAATTTGTGTAGCAGGGTACACGTACCCTGTACCCATGACCCAGCGCTCGCCGAGCAACCACCGGCTGCAGGGTTGACAGTTATGTACTTAATATGCGTGGTCTCAAACTCGCAACAACACCCTGGATCAACACCGTTTCTGTGGTGCTTAGTTTTACCTCAGACCACGATCTGGTTTTATCGTCAGTGTTAAACTGACCAGTAACTGTTATAGGTGAAATTGACACCAGTACTGTCAAAGTAAAGTTTTGTATGCATTTTTCTCTTCTTCACCACACAGGCCATAATGCGAAGACTGGTTAAAAGATATATATTCAAATTACAACGTGACAAAGAAAACGACGAAATAAGTGAAGGTAGGTCTGATTATTTCTAACTGAAATGTGTTTTGAGTGTTTCGTAACAACCCTAGACTGTAAGATACGTCATGTCGTTCCGCCCTCACCGGCCTCATCTCTCCGAGAGGTTGACCGATGTGTGAGGGCGCCCTGTCATGGCGTACCTTACCAACCCGTTATATTTATCATTGTGTATTGAACATTTGAATTGGGGTTAATTTTTTTCTTTATTGATAAAACTATTGTTATTGAGTATAGTGTACAAAAGCTCGAAAGTTGATTATTGTGATCATTATCATGGAAAACAGTCGTTTTATTTATATACTAGTATTTTGTTTCGTTCTCAAGATCATCAAGATGTGTTGGTAATGCCCTACACTACGTATATGCAAGAAGCAGTTGGACGTATGATTAATCAAATCCATGACAGATTGCGTCCAATTCTTCTGAAAACATAATGAAATACTCCTCCACCCTTTTCGCCAGGTTTTAAGGAAAGTTTGGAGGCAATATTTCAGGAATGTAATTTGCGCTATTCGACCAGGTGATCATGGTTTGACCAATAATCTCATTTGTCTAGTAAAAGCGAAACACCGAAGGAGGGTGCCGGGGGTGAGGATGGGGGTGGGGGGATGGGGGGGGGGGTTTGAGTGTATACAACAGCAGTCACAAGATTGATAGGTGACATGTAAAAAATGGAATGTATAATTATAATTAAGAATTATTTGCAAACAACTTTTTATTCAAATTTAATTGTACGTATTCCTTTGTATTCTTACAGGTGAATTAGAAGAAATAAAGCAAGACATTTCAAGCCTTCGGTACGAATTAAAAGAAGAACTATCCCGTCAACGACTTGGGTGTCCAACAAATCCTGACATGGATTCCAATCTCGGAGCCTGTGGAGGTGGTATTGATGGCGCTACCGCTTTGGAAGTTGCCGCCCTTCGTCGTCAAATTGAGGCCCTAAGGCGGGAATTAGGATTTGCACTGAGAGTTTCACATGGAGATGTACATATGGTGTAATTCAGATAGTGGCGGGAAGTTGAGAAAAATATGATAGGCGAAATAACAGAGTTAAAGAACGACGCTAGAACGCAATATTTGAAAAGCCACGGACGTTTTGCAGACTACAATTGTGGACAAGTCTTTGCCATGCTATGTACCCACATCACCTTCATCATGTCCGTACGCACAAGTACATTAAAGGGTGCATTGATAAGAATCGATGTTTGGGAGAAAACGCCTATGGAAATACAACAGCGTTTTTGCTAAGGGTGTAAGTTGCTAAAACACTTTTAGCAGGTTTCGAAATAAAATTGACTCTGTTAGATTCTATAACTACAATAAATTGAAAATCGTCATCAGACATGACTCTACGGTGGCAGACTCGCTGATTGTATCCAAAATTCCTCAAAGAATTACTATTGCGGCAACAATAAACGCATCGTCCCAGGGCGACGACAACAGAATATTTAATTTGACTCGAGAACATGAGGTGAGCCATCTATCAAAAAGGAACAAGTGGAGAGACAATTTGTTATGGGGAAAATGCAATAACGTAAACATATTTATTTTTTGTTAAAAGTTCGTTCTTGTTAATGTCACCTTTTGACACCTTTTTGTTTTATCATTTTAATACTCCTGTACGTGAAGTATTTTGTTACATTAAAAAGATTAACGTTTTTTTTGCACCGAAGTATAGCATCTTGGCAAATGAAACACATAATTTACTCGAAAATGGATGTTTTTTTTTTTTTATGTCGTTCGAAGATTTAAAGCTGGACTAGCTGTGACTGGACCACTTTTTTGCAACAATTATATTTGATATGATGACTTATTTATCAACTTTGTAAACTCTAACCTATATTTGAGTCATCTCTAGTTAAACTTGTGTGTATAGCTGTACACAGAATACGATAACTTCGGAATACGTGGTGAATTTGTAAGGTACGGCACGTGCTCTAAAATCAGTGCATACATCGCCCAGAACATGTTGAATTTGCACATAAGGGAGCCGTCAATATTTACGACCGGGGGGGGGAGGTGGGTCGGAGGAATTGCTTTGAATATCCACAAAATTTGAGTGACCCCCACCCTATCTGGCTTGAAATATTTTCGTAACCCCCCCCCCCCCTTGACACAAACTTTTTTTAATAACCCCCCTCACCATTTTACAATCATACATAACTAATTAACTGTTAATGGCGCTACAAACATTATACACATTGAGGATGAGTGTTCCATTGAAACACCACATGCGCGCGCACACACACACACACACACACGTATACATATGCATACACATGTACGTACGTGTACGTACGTACGTACATATGTACGTACATACATACATACATACATACATACATACATACACACACACACGGGCGTGCGTGCGTACGTACGTACGTACGTACATACATACGTACATACATACATACATACATACACACACACACGGGCGTGCGTGCGTACGTACGTACGTACGTACATACATACGTACATACATACATACATACATACATACATACATACATACATACATACATACATACATGAATTTTGAATTTGAATTTCCTTTATAACATGATGGATGTAGCATATTTCAAGAGGAGGGGGTAACAATGAATGCAGTTTATTCCCAAAGTAGCTGGTAAAATTTGAAATTAGGTGGTATTAGTCGAATCAAAGTTTAGTTTGAGGGAGCCAAGAGGGGTGGGTACATGAGGGAGGGGGGGGGGGTCCCCCTCCCGTTCCCGGAGATTTTTTCAATTTAAGGACTAAAAGACTGCTTTCTGGTGCTTTTTTAACATGTCAAATTTTGAGCAGCCCCCCCCCTTTCGCTCCCAAGTTTTTGAATACCCCCGGTCTTAATTAATGATGGCTCCCTAAACCGTAATCATTCGCGAGACACGTCGTGAGAAACTAAGTGGCGATCGCTGAGACTAAAAGTGTGTGACCGAGCTTATGCTTTAGTGTTGAATATTTAATTAGCACTACCATATATAGGCATCGAGGCAAGTCAATCTAACATGGAGTCAAAACCAAGCTTTCGCTCAAGAGGATTGAAACCGGTCACTTCACTATCTACGGATAAAATCAACCACAGTCTTTTTTATAAGGAACTGAGCAATTTTCCCCCAATATACATATGTTTGGTTGAAAAAAAATGTCCTAGTTGCAGTTGCGGAGTTAACCTTTTTACAAATAATCACAGGAAGGCATTTTTTATTCTCACAAATTTCTTTCAGTATTCAGATTTAGTGCTCCAATTTTTACGATTCCGGTTCGAAATTTGGAAAGAAAAATTCAATTCGGAGTATATAGAGTTTTATTCTAATAAGGTCTCACCACAGGAAGTCAGGCTTTATTAGTTATATTTACGACAAAACAATAACAAACAAACAGACAACAACGACAACAAACATGTCAACACTGACAAAAGTGACAGACATGTACGGCAGAATAATTACTAGAATTACAATAGAGTCGACCTGTGTAATCACCCCATATGAAATGGTTGTCATTAGAATTATCCACAGTTGTGACCATTTCACATATAGGAAATTAAAGCATAAACATATTGTAATTCTCGTTGCATAGAAACTTTGTTGATATTTATTTGTAATTACTCTGTCCTTAATGTGTGTCAGTGTATATGTTTTGTGGTTGTTTTTCGTTTGTTTGCTTGTTAATTTTGTTTTTCGTAAACACAACTAACTAAACCTGAGCCCTCTGTGGTCTCACCTTATTTTTTTTTTCGTTCAGCCAAGGGACTAGGTGACCTGGAGCCTTGTCACTACGAGTCGCTAGACGGGTAGCGTGAGTATTTTCCAACTTGCGAATTTTTAATGTTGGGGAATAATATAATTATACCTCCCCGAGCAGAATTTCTGAAATATCGTGAAAAAGAATGACATTTTAATTTTGGAATGTTTTGACTCATACTTCGAGAACCGCAAAACCAGTGACGTAGACATGGGTTGTTGTGACGTAGAATGACCACAACTCGGCTTGTGCATGTTATAATTTATGAAGAATGTACCATGTGTTTCCACAGGGAGCCCAGGAACCGTGTTATAAACAAACAAACAAACACACAAACAAATGCATGGGTAATACATTTCCATATGTACTCATATGGTTTGTATGTATGATCAAATAGAAACATATAATATATTATTACTCATGCATATGTTTGTTTGTTTGTTTGTTTATTATTTGTTTGTAACACGGTTCCTGGGCTCCCTGTGGTGTATCGTCAAAGTTCTCACGAACGGTCACAGGTGTGTAGTTCTAGTATTCATGTCATCAGCTGTAATCAGGTCAAGAGGAGAATCACTAACGGCTCCAAAAGTATTTGTATGTAATTTCTGAATGACCATAATCAAATAAAAGCAATGTGTTTCATTATTATATGGCAAGTGATTTTAAAAGCTGATTGAAACTACTTGCAGTGGTAGCTTCTGTTAAGATATGATTTTTTACTCTGTTGTATCAAACAACATAGACTTGACTCTGGAACATATATACAGAACAGTGATTTGACAAAATATATCACAATGTGTCATATATTAGTTTACAAATCTTGGATTAAGACCTACTGTCTTGTATTAGAAAGCTATATTATTTGTTATGGTATTGAAGTGTATGTTGAATTACAGGGGATTCAGCATGAGCATGCACTTTTGATGAGATGAGATTGCAACGAAGACAGTATAGATTGAGATTGACCTCTCACTTTAAAAGTGTTTCATGGAGTGTCTGGTCTGTGTGGTCACTTTAAAGAGGGATATGTGACTGTTAAAACTGGTACAACCTATCACGTCTACCATGCATGTATTGTAGTAGTGTTCATACAGCTACTGTTTACATCATAGTAAAATATAGAGCAGACACTTTAGGAAGTAATGAGTGTGTGTATCTTTCTTGCACTTACCTTAAACATAAAACTGTGTGGCCAGTCTCTCTCAACTTGATATCTCGTCTTATCTAACTGCATGCTCATTCTGAATCCCCTGTAATTGGACTTTCAGAGAGGAGCACAACTTGTATGTACTAAGTATTTGTAATATATCACTTTAGATTGGGGGGGGGGGGGAACTCAAGAGAATTAACACATGTACGATGAGTAAAGAGACAAGTTACTTGGAGTGTGACAGAGATTATATACAAATGTAGAAAGAAGTTGGAGTTTTTAAAATGAAAAACGTGCTATCGAGATGAAGAACTGTACATAAGACATTTGTTTTTTTTAGTGGATGTAGTTCACCATGATGCTGTATAATATTATGAAATCTTCAAGGGACAATGTTTTATTAGTTACCTTATTTTAAACTTGGTGCTGAGATTTTCCCGAAATGTATATACAAAACGTGTTCATGTTCCGAATAAAAGAAAGTTATAAACATTCGTACTTGTTGTTGTTGCCATGGTGATTGGATGACGTATACAGATACATTATTCATATATTTTTGAGGTCAACATTCTATAGAGCCTACTTTGAGATATGACAATATTGCTTTCAAAAAACAACAGATCTTTTGAAATACCGTCACCTGGTTATGGCTGTTAAGAGGAGGGCTATTTTTAACTGGCTGAGGTGTGGGGATGGAAAAACATAGTTTTAACTTTGGGGTTAGTTGGACAGATTTGTCATGACTTACTGTTAGTTTTGTCACATACACCATCATTTGATTGTAACTATGGGCATGGTCTTATTGCTAGGGGGATAAGTGAAAATAGAAAAATTAAACGAGACTTACCTGGAAGTTGAAGTTTGATTGAAATTCTACCGAATTATCTCGAGCACTGAGTGATTACGTGAGATAGTGTTGTGGTGACGCAATCTTCAGCCTTCAAAGTATATTCTGTGCACATCAGGATTGATGTACATGATAATTATGGGTGGGTTATTTCCATCCGGGCTTTGGGCACGTAATCACTCAGTGCTCGAGATAATTCGGTAGAATTTCAATCAAACTTCAACTTCCAGGTAAGTCTCGTTTAATTTTTCTATTCTACCTCATTATCATGCACTTCCTGATCACGTGAGATTTCAAAGCCAACTGATGGGCACAGAATGAAAACACCATTTATCAAGTCAAATTCTTTTATTTAACTCAGTGACCCAATCTACCTAATAGTCATCAAAGGTTTATCTGGTTCATAACATCAACATTTTAACACTCCATGTGGAAACTTGTCATCATTAGTTACAGGTTTGTCATAAAACCTAGCAAAAGTACAACTAGAATTACAGCCCACAACATTCATGATTTCATGAATAGGCACACCATTTCTCTTTGCTGCAGACACTGAAGCTGCTCTTGTACTATGCGGCTTAAAAGTTGTTATATCTATACCCGCCTTTATTAATACAATTTTAAGCCATCGACTGATGGTATCTCTTGAAACTGCATTGAATGGGTGAATGTAACTGATAAATAATTGTTTATCATTTCCTCTCAACTCGGAGGTTCTACTCAAGTACTCTCTTAGAGTTGTCACTACACAAAGCCTCCTATCAGGTGGATATGCAGATAGTTTGACAAGTGGCACTTTGTAGCTTGGTCGGCTTTGTTTCAAGAGTGCTGCTATTTGAAATGTATATGATGATTTGCCATTGGACATATCATTTAAGTTCAATAAGTACAAAGACTGTCCTCTTTGTGCAGAAACTAAAGCAATTAACATTATAGTCTTCAATGTCAGATCTTTTAATGTTAAGTTTTTAACTGGTGACAGTGACTGTAGGTACTTCAACACCATTCTAACATCCCATATTTTGGTGTATCTTGGTTGTGTTGGACGGACTTGGAATACTCCTCTAAGAAACCGACTCACTAAAGGATGTGATGATAGTGTATTGTATCCATCAATTGTGACTACTGTAGCTAGTGCACATTGAGCTGTATTCATTGCACTATAGCCAAGTCCATTCTCATATAGTTCTGTTAGAAAGTCTAATACCACATTTACAGGCGGTCGAAAAACATCAGTCTCTGTCTTACAACAGAATATTTGCCATTTTTTAATATATGTTGCATATTGTTTCTTTGTCCCTTTCCGCCATGATAACATGATAATGTCGGCTGCCTTGTCAGAAATGTGTTGCTGTCTGAGAGATTGCCTGACAACTTGCAGGCTATCAGTTGTAATTTCTGTCGAAGTGGATGCAGTGCTGTTGGCTTGTGTACAAGTTGAAGAGTTCTGTTTGTCACTGGTAACAGCTTGGGTTTGTCTACCAACAACTGTAACATCTTGGAGTACCATGCCTGGGTTGGCCATAGAGGGGCTATCAGTATTCCATGTGCTTTGTCTTCCTCTATTTTCTGTACACACTGCATCAGCATACTGAAGGGGGGAAATGCATAGAAGAAATAATTAGCCCAGTCTAGAGACATTGCATCAATATGTTCTGCCCCTGGGTCTGGCTTCCATGCAATATATGTAGGCAGCTGTTTGTTTAGCCTTGATGCAAATAAGTCAATGTCGGGATTCCCCCAAATATCAACTATCTTGTTGAATATAGTTGGCTGCAACATCCATTCTATATTGTCATTAAACTGCCGTGATGCTGTATCTGCCTCTATGTTTTCAGCACCAGGTAAGTATGTTGCACTTATCCAAATTTGTCTAGCAATACACCATTCCCACATTTTGACAACTATATTATTGCATGCTGTTGACTTAGTACCTCCCATTGCATTTACATAAGCAACAGCTGTAGTATTATCCATTTGCAACTGTATATGAATATTCTGTTCTTTAGAACAAAGGGATTGCAGTGCATATAATGCTGCCAATATTTCTAGGTAATTGATATGGTGTCGACTTTCTTCTAAAGTCCATCGACCACCTGTTGACTTGTGAGATCTACATGCACCCCAACCTTTTAGAGATGCATCAGATTGCATGACTATGTTTGGCAGTCGATGAGACACTGGGCAATTAGCAGTGTCTATATTTTCAATCCACCATTGAAGGTCTTTCTTAGATAAATCAGATAATGCCATTCTAGCATCAAAATTTCCAGCCTTTGCTTTTAATGCCTCTGTTTTATCTATTTCTAATGATCGATAGTGGAGTGGGCCATATTGAGCTCCTGGAAAATTTGAGACTATAAGCCCTATGACTTCAGCAACATCTCTAATAGTTGGCCAGTGTTTTGCCATAAGAGATGTGCATGCTTGTTTTAACTTTACTGTCTTTTCTGCTGTGGGTGTCACAAGCATAAGAACAGAGTTTAGTTTGAACCCCAAGAAAGTCACTGTTTGTGATGGTTCAAATACTGATTTCTCCAAATTGACTAAAAAGCCAAGTTTTAGAAATAATTCATTTGTGTCTGAGACATTAGTCTTACATTCATTATATGTGTCTCCTTGTAAGTAGGAGTCATCAATGTAACCTACATTTAGGTGTCCCATTTCACGTAATGTTGCATACACTGGTTTTAACAATTTAGTAAACAATCTGGGTGCAGATGTTAACCCATTAGGAAGACATGTATATTGATACATTTGTCTCTCCATCTGAATTTCAAAAACTTCTGGTGCTCCCTTGCAATAGGTACCATATAATATGCATCTTTTAAATCGATTGATGCCATATAGCAGTTAGGTCTCATCAACCGTACAGCAGATTTCAATGTGTCCATCTTAAAATGATGGTACTCTACTGATTGATTTAATGGTCGCAAGTTCAGTATTAATCTGTACTTTCCAGTTTTCTTACGCCTTACAAATATATTAGAGATATAACCATCATGACTTGTTTCTTGTGCTTCTTTAAGCACTCCTTTTGATATCAATTGGTCTATTTCACCATTGATTATTTCTCTCTCTATTTGATTAAACTTAATTTCCCTTGGAATATATGTCTGTGATGGTGGTTTGTCGTCATAAAATTCAATATGACAATGAGAAACAATATCCAGAATTATAGCATCAGAAGTAATATCTTCCCATTGAGAGACAAAATGTTTCAATCTACCACCTATGGGTATTGTTGTATTTCTCACCTGGTCTATTTCTGTGACTGTCCTCTCCCCTCCCCTTTCTTCTTGGGGTTGGAGTATGAGCGCCACTGGGAAAAAGGCTTGAAACCTCTGTTTCCATAGCCCCTTCCTCTACTTGTGTATCTTCCACCACCTCTGTAATTTCCTCTGCTACGTCCTCTGAAGTTAGCAATTCTTTTACCAACTTTGTTGGCTTCTGAAATGTCCTTTAAATGTTTAGAGATGTCATCTCCAAACAAATGTGTGGTAAAGCTAACAGTTGGTGAACACAGGTGCCTGTAACTGTCATTCAGTTCTGGCTTGATATAGTCTCTCCTTCTCATATTCAGCATGAAATTTGCATGAGCTGACAATGCAATACTGTCAATACCTTTTGTTATTAGCTCAGATGTGTTGATGCCGTCAATTGTGCCAGCATTTCTTGCTTCTAACACAGTGTTCACTATCGACAAAGTCCCAATTATGGACTTCACTATTGCCGTTTGTATTTTTTGTAGACGTATGTCACCAGACCGAGTTTCTGAAGTCAACTGGTCCCATATCAGCTGATTAACTCTGGTGGTTTGAAGTATTTCACAGTTCTCTGGCCTTACGTTTGCTTCGTATTTCTCCGCCAGTTTATCGTCATTTGTGATTCCTTCCTTGAACACTGTATTAACAATGTCCGCAAGCTGTGAATTTATTGCACCCGCGCATTGGTCTTGCAGTTGCAAGTCTTGAGCGATACCAGTTAATAAACCATCTTTGTCAATGTCCTCCGAATTATCGGAAACTTGGACATCTGCCGGGGCAAGCAGTTGTTCAACTGCTGTATCAGTGTCATTACTATTAGACGTCTTGGAATGTTTTCGTCTTGGCTCATCAGGAGGTGTATACCCATTAGGGTTATCCTCAAAGCCCCCATATTGACCACATGTTACGTTCGTAATTGTATCGTTAATTTGAGCAAATGAGTTTGCCATTGTCTCTTGCATACTCATCATTGACTGTGTCATGAGGTCAGTTAGAGTTCTCATTTCTTTGAGCATAGGCATTTCTACGGTTTCGCTTGAACGCTGACTTACCCGCTGTGTCTGTTTGCCTGAACTTGTACTTGGAGTCGGGTTAGGGTTTGAGTTCTTGTCCGTAGATTTTGAAGACGACGAGGTCTTAACCTTGTGCTGTTTACCCGAGTTTGTCCTTTTTTCGGGAAGAGGGTTAGGACCACTCAACTCAAGTAGGTCAAATTCGTCTTTGTCTTCCGCCATGCTGAGACGGCTCCGAAGATGAATTATCAGTCTTACAGAGCCCAACACGCTTACGTGTTCACGCGTCGAAAATTCGCAACACACTGAAGAAGATTGCGTCACCACAACACTATCTCACGTGATCAGGAAGTGCATGATAATGAGGTAGAAAACACATCCACTTGTCTACAGCCTGACATCACAAGAATCATCAGCTGAATAAAATTTCACTTGTGACAATTTCCTCACACCTATTCCTCTTGTATGCGGGGTAACTTTAGGAAGATTTTTGTTATTTGTGGCCGTGAGCCAAACATCTACCATTTTTGGTAATTTTTTACTTGTGGTTCAGACCACTAAACGAATTCAAAATGAATCTACTGGTCTGAGCTTGTGGCAAATTCCTCACCATGTTCAATGAACGCTGCGCCAAATGCTCATAGCATGCATGGTGATGACGTACAGCATTAAATGTCTGTGCCCAGTCCAAAATACAGGTGACTAACTTATACATCAATACCAACAGTATGTTCATAGATTTAGAAGACAAACACGTAGACCTCTGGCCTAAATACCCGTGGCTATTGCTTTAGCAGGAATAGTCAACAAGATGTCTGTTATTGTGTCATATCACAATATAGTTATCTTGGTTGGTATAGTTTTGTGACTATTCCTGCTAAAGTAATAGCCAAGGGTACTTAGGCCAAAGGTCTGCATGTTTGTCTTCTAAATTCATGAAAATACTGTCGGTATTGTCAAGTAAAAATAACACCTTACAGAATCCACTATACCAAATTTTTAGTATGCAGACACACTTCACATCATCCACTATATCAAAGATAAGGTTTAGATATTTTCCTTGTCAATGAATACACTCATACCATCAAGACGAGAATGCTATATATCTCTGTTCACAAATTTATTTGAACACTGAATGTACATACATTGATACATTCAAGGGTAAAAATAGACTTTTTTAAACTGGATCAATGTTTAACCCAACCAGTATTACAACAAGATTTAACCTGATACACGGAATTCGGAATCGAGTACATAAAACAAGGTTTTTTTTTGTCTTGTTTAAAGATTACAGACTGAAAAAGAAGTAAAATACACAAGTGAGCTCTCTCTCTCACGGAAAATAATGAAGAGTATATTTCTAACATGAATGTACACAGAAAGTCTAATAATTATGCCACAAAAAATCAAAATACACATTCCTATTTTTTCCCCATACATTTATTTTGAACGAGATTCTTTCTACTCTCCAAGAAACTTTTTTTTTCAGAAATCATTCCATATGTATCGTCATCACACGAACAATCTTGTATATCACACAGCTTGTTATATTCAGTCCATTTCATGTTGAACATTGCTTTTCTTGGAATAACATGTTCTACATCACCCACAAAAATAACTAACTTGCTATTTCTTATAGCAAGTATACAAACCACAGAAATTATAGCGAGGCAATAATCTATTTGCAATACTGCCTTTGTGCATGACGTTACGAAGCCATTAGCTTGGATTTCATGCAAATGGAGGTTTTGAATTCATTATTTCACCCATCACAAAAATCAAAATCCTATTTGATTGGATTCAGTGTAGTCTCTGAAACCATATACAGGCTTCCTGTTAATTGTTCATTTTTACCAAGTATTATTTGCAAAGAAAAGAATGTAAAATTGACCCACTGCTGTGAAATATTCTTGGTTGAATCACAAACATCTGACAAATTAACAAGATTGGAATTCCATTTCAACTATAAAATTGATCATCATATGCTTGTATAAAGTGTCCTTTTAAAACTATTAAAGTTTTTAATTTCGGTCTGCTTTTATCTGTACAAGTTTATTGGTAGCTGGCTTTTGAGATGTTCTTTGATGGTGCTGACTTGAAACCATGAATACATAGTATAACAGTTGATGTGTAATGAAATACAGGCAGATATTTGAAAAAAATATGGGGTCAAAACGTAAAATATCCCCCCCCCCATAAATTTTTTGTGAAAGTAGCCTGATTTTTTTTCACTTGCTTCTTGTCAGTATTTTGAAAAATTTTAAGCCCATTACTGGTTAATTTTTTGTTATTATAGCTATAAAACAGGAATAGGAATTGTAATAATTCTATCAATTCATATAATTATCTATTATTTCAACTAAAACTATCCACTGCACTGACTGAAATGCAGTAAATTCTGTTTGGAAAGGCAACTTATAACATATACATCAAATTAACATTTCAGTATTAATAGAATCTGCAATATTTTTCTTAACAGATTTTCAGCACTTTTGTGGTATGAAAGGGCAAGCTGAATGGGGCAAATAAAAGCAGGCAGGACAAATGTGTAATCAGGTCATGCCTGTTCTCATAATTAGCTAAATCAATTAGTGAATACTAAATAGATCTCGATCCTGCTCACATCATTTCCAGATGGAGCATATCTGTGTAGGGCAATAAGGCTTGTTACCTTTTCAGTTTGCTTTTGTTGGTTGGCTGGGTTGACGTATGTGGCACAACTACCAGCGTGATCTCTGCACCAATTTGACTACCACCGAGGCACAGCAATTTCTTTTGATGCACCAAACTTTGGTATTCTTCTATCCCTGACTACGTGATGCTCCATCAGAAAAATCAATAACACTATTTGCAGCGTTTTTGGAGCACACTGTGAATACACTATTTTGAGCAAGTTTTCAATTTATAACCCCAAATTTTATCACTTGGATGGCTCCATGATTGTCATGTCACTCTATTTAATGGACATTACTCAAAATTTACTTGAGTAGTATCTTAGGTTATGCATGAACTTTTTTGAAGAAAAAATTGTGAAAATTTCAGCCGTATGTTCTTAACTTGCTTGAAAAATTACATTATGTAAAGCAGACTGTATGCAAAGACACAGACATATATCACTTGAAACCATTTTTACATCCATGTGTATGTGAAATTAAGCTATATATTTTTGAACTAAGAAAATCATGTTGTATATTAAAAGCTTGAAATTTGATCATTTTATGACTACAAAGAATCAATATGTTAGAAAAAGCAGCACAAATTAGAACATTTGATGTATTTATACACATTCTGTCTAAATCTTTGACAATGACAGGTATAATAGGACAAAATTGACATTTCTAGTTATTTTGCACTGAAACTATTATACTAATTAAGTAAAATATTTCACATGAGGTCAAAGGTCACAATAAAAGGTGAAAGGTCACACGTACAGACTGATTCTGGTTCACTGCAAGAATACTGTTGGTTCATAATCGTATACATTTTATTTAAAATGACACACATATTTGATCAAATTTTGTTACAAAAGATATCAAGAGGGGTATATTTCCCAGGAAGAATGTTTGAGACCAGGGGAATATCATAAAAACAAACAAACATAGGACTGACTAAATACACAAAAAGAACACAAAATATCAGATTAAATTTGAATTTAAAGATAATAGCTTGTCTTGGTCAGGTTTATTTCCTTGTAGAAATTTCCATTTGTCTTACACTCTGTTCTTATACATCTCTGACAACAATGATTTGGATCACACATTTAACCAAATGTCATTTGAAAAACAAACACCCAATATCATGGTCTGTATAGCAATGGGGTTCTCACAAGATTCATCCTAATTTGCTTGACAACAATAGCCTTGATTGGCTGTAGTATGGTCATTTCTATTCAGGCAGCATGGTATAGCGAATCAGATATCATGTACTGAAATCTTCACATGCTCTACAATATTTGGGTGATTTCACTAACAAAAGCTTTTATTGGCTGTAGTGTGATCACTTCTATTCATGTGGCATGGTTATAGCGAATGAGATATCATGTACTGAGATCTCCACAAGCTCTTCATATTAAAGTGATTTCAAAACGTGTAACAAGTGTATTTTCACTTGTACAACTACTGCAATTGGTTCAATACATGCAGACTGAAGTATAAGCATGTCATTGACAGTCTCTTTTCATAACCACATCACTGTAGATTTAATACAGTGACACAGATACTTAATACATCAACAAGTATATACTCATAACTGCTTTCAATTTCCATGGATATGTTTTTGTATATCTAATATCCATTTTTTTTGGGTATTAAGGAATGGAAGGTGCAACCTGTATTAATGAATACTGTACATCATGTGCATTATATAATTATGCCAAAAAACGACCAACTAGTGGAGCAATTTTATAAGAAACTGACAGTAAAAGTGTGTGACGGCTACCCAAGAAAGCCACACACACACACACACCGCCATACCTTCCAAATGGCTACTATATACAAAACTACAAGACTATAACTGAAATAAGAAATAAGCACGTACAAAAAAAGACGAGAAGAAAACAAGACATTGTTCTCCAGTGTACAACACTGGTCAAGATGCATGTTTTTACCATCATTTTGTAAAACAATATGTCTCATTATGGCATCGTTCACATCAGCAGAAAAATATGCGCTGGCTTTTGAGAATGGTTTTCACAGGGCTTCAGCTGAATCATGGCGAGAAGAACATCACATACACTTATTTAGGAAGACAGTTTATCACTGGAACATTACATTATCAAGAGTTGCAGCATATATTATCACAAGCATACAAACAGAGAGACAGACAGATTGAGTCTGCTGGTAGAAATGTCCTGGGACTAAATGACAGCTGCTGATTGGCTGGTTAACCAGCTGATTCAGGTGCTTTTTTCAGAATTGACGAATAAAAACATCTCTTTCTTCAAGCCCATCTGCCAACAATGCCTTCAGGTTAAAGGGGAACAACACTCCAGGAAATAGAGACATTTCATAAACTATGGCTTCATGAGAGATATTTTACACTGATGGGAATGAGCAGTAAGTCATGAATATTCAGTGTTTATCCATGAACAATAATTTCTGCTGACTCCCGTGATGCAGTGTGGCCCACAGCAAAGATACCCTATAAAGGCACAAGATTAACTTTTATGTTTCTCCGAAATCGGATATAATTGCAGGTGATGTGAAATCATAAAATGAACACCTCCACGATCCTTAGTTTCAGAAAATCCTTTTATTTTCTGGAGTTGTGTTCAACTTTAAAGAGTAAATCTCAAATGAAACACTAATCAGGAATCTTTCTTAATGCATCTTTCATTTTTTGGAAAAAGAGGATTTTTGTGGGTTTTATTGTCAGAAATACTTCATACGCTATGCTTTTGTTGTGTCTAAAAAAGATTGATCGTCACATTACCTATTACCATATTTACAGCTAAATAAACTACAACTTCTTCTTGGGCAACTTCTTTGCTTTAAACATTTGCCTCTTTCACACATACGCATGTAATTATAACTGCGAGAAACCTAATCTTTTTTGAGTGAAAGTTGGCATAATACAATAATGGTGACGATGCCAATTACACACACTGTATATATGGAGTGGTTTTCAAAGTGGTGCTCAAAGTACTTCACATTATTTTACTACCCCTGGCTCAGCAACGAAATGGAAGAGGTCTGTATAACTGAAATTACAAGTCTGTGATTACAACAAATCAAACATGGTATACACAACCAGTTATATAATCTCAATACTGACATTTTCATTTCTTAACCACTGTCTTTGTTGTTACTCAGTAAAAGTAAAGGCAATATGCCATATTCCAATCATCAGAAAGACAAAAGATTGTATAAAATGACCACTAGGGGGCACTGCTCAGGAGCAGCTTTTGGACCAGAAGTGAGAGCCATGATAGTTGTGACCTCCCTTGAAAAATAAATCATTTCCCAGTATTTCATAACAACATGGTGGTATTTTACGCAAGTCAAAAACACCCTGCTAGCTTTGTTTCAGATGACATACTCTTAAGGAACTCAAGGAGTTCTTTTAGCTGCATTTTGTTGACTCCTTCATGTACTACCATGTGTTTTAACCTTCAGTTCTTCTCATGAATAGTGCCCTCTTGTGGCACATATCTTTCAAAAATGTCTGATTGGTGGACAACTGGAATATGGTGTATTGTTTGAATCATTTACATGGGCACAGAAAGTGTGGACAGCCATTGAGGTTAACTACTGTATAAGGCTCTTCTCTGTAGCTGATAAACTCAAATGTTGCAGATCCACCTCTAGCTATCAAAATCAACAGAATTTCATCCCAAACCACAGTGTACACAGAATATTGATGACAGCTATCCCAAACCAGTGTACACAGAATATTGATGACAGCTATCCCAAACCACAGTGTACACAGAATATTGATGACAGCTATCCAACCTTTGGGCCTCACACACCAGTACAAATTCACTTGACAGATACACTACAACACACATCCACAGTTACACAACATGCCAAAATTGACCTTTGAAACCAATATTTAGTTGTCTCTTGTGAAATAACAATTTGTAAGCTTGACACACACACACATACACAGACACACACACAGACACAGACCAACTTACATAAAAAATGATACGATGACAAAGCCTTATATGATACAATCAGCTACAAGTCAGAAAAGATCAACAAAATAACATTTGCAGCAGACAAAACATAAAGAAAATGTCTTTTTTTTCCAGTCTAAAGTAATATTATGACCTTTACAATTTAGAATTGCTTAGGAGAATCTCAAAATAATATATATTAGTTTCATCATATTTTTTTTTACTGATAAAACTCATCAGTAATAAGTCCTTTCACAAATTTAGAGAGCTGACTTCTTCATTTTCCACATACTTTTCCTATACTTTTTTTTCATTATTTTCTTTTTTTCTTTCTAGGGAGGGGAAATAGTTTAACAAGCATCCCGGCTACACTTGACCATGTGTTGAACCTTAGTAAGTGTCTGTTGTTTGCCAACAAAACACGCATCAAAATATGCACCCCCTTTCAAAATCAGTACAACTATAGAACAAATGACGCAATCTGTACAAAAAAAATCCCAACAAACTCAAACTCCCATGTCTCGTTGCTACTTGGAGTAGCTATGCTAAACCCTAGTCAAAATTTACTTCATGTTGAAAATTTGTGTTCTTGAGAGAAAAAAACGTTTCAAGAATCATTCAGTATTGACAAAAAAATACTCTAACAAAATGACTACATTATCGATATTACAAGAGTTTATGCTATAAACACATTCTGTACAAAACCTGTGATAATTTCAGTTCATTATGTTTTTTTCAACTATACATATTTTGGCTGTCAAAGGTTTCAAGTGTTTTGTGTATAAATGATCACAAACAGTTAATGAATCAACACACCCTGTCTTTTTCTCCTTTTCCGTCCCATCTTCCCTGCATTTGAGGACCTGTAATTCCCCAATATTGACAACTGAGTGATATGCACGTCCAGCTTTTGCAGGGATAAGGGGATGCAAAAGTACAAAGGTATACAATTCTGAATAACAAAACACAAAAAAATGATCATCCAATTTTACCCGTATTGCCCTGATTCAGTTTCTACTGTAACTTGTAGTCCCTACTCTGTATTGTCAGTTTCTATTCAAGTAACAACTTTTGAAGTAGACTCTGGGTTGTCTTCTTTTGTTGCTTCTTATCATTAGGAGGGGGTGCCTGAAAAAAAGAAGACAGAGAGTGTTTTAATACAGAGGATACTTGGACTTCTAGGGGAATAGTTTCACTTGCTTGGCTTATTCGAGGCACACAGATCATACTTTATTTACTGAAGGGTATATATTTTTTTTTCTCCTAGCTTACTTAGTGAGTCATGTGACACAATTTCTCATTTGACTGTGGTGGTAAAATCAGTTATTCCCATATTTCCTTGACAACCACCCATCTTTTCCAACATAATGGAAAGATCTTGATAGCTATCCAAACCCAGGGGAGTGCAGGACATTCCTTAAAGGAACCTGGAGATTATGAGCTAACCTTAAGTTTTGAAACGCTATGTACATTCTTTTAAATGACTCAATGCAGTGCTGTATATTGATATGAGGGTACATGCAAATTCTTGGCGCTGTGGCAATTTATGTGCTGTATATTGATGTGAGGAACATGAGAATTCTTGTCCCTGTGGCAATTTATGAATACACATGTACATAGCGTAGACAAATGTAAATCATTAGGTATGCAGTTTTATACAAATCCAGTCATTGTTTCTATACTAGTATAACTATAAACAGTAGGTGGAGTAGACTGTCATGTCGTTCCGCCCTCACTGGCCTCCTCTCTCAGAGAGGGGTTGACCGATGTGTGAGGGCGCCTCGTCATGGCATACCTTACAGACTATAGGTGGAGTTGTATGGTCAATTGAATCACACACACTTCTCAGACAGTGTGGGTGTTAACTTTATTCATACATGACCTAGCTGTCAATAAACTTAAATCTGGCTGGTTGTAACATGACCAGTAAATTAACAGATTTAGCTGCTGGTGAACAGGAGCACCAACAACAATGACTATTTCACTCGAGGTGGAGCAAGGCAGTCAATGTTTAAATACAAACGTGCACAAAAAAAACACACATTTTGTCTCCTGCCTGCTGTAAACCACCATAATTCCATTAGATTTACCTCCAGATTCCCCCCTCCGAACCTACAAACATCTTGATTACATTTGACAAGATCCACTACCCTGACTACAAAATACCATAATTCCATTAGACTTAACATCTCAGGCATCCTCCCCCCATCTAAAAACATCACAATTCCACTTAAACTTACCTCCAGCCCCCAATCTAAAACACCACCATGACTCCATCAGACTTGCCCCCACATACACCCCCCACCCCCCAACAACATCATGATCACATTTGACTTACCTCATCTTGGGTTGAATTACTCATCACAACACAAGGTGGGTTATTCTGAAGTGCAGCTAAATCACCGTCACCAGATTGACCTTCTTGCTGTTTCCTTAACAGCTGATTACGAAACAAACTTGTAGCTTTGAGTGCCGGCTCCATCATCTGTGGCACGGCAGCCACACTACAAAAGTCTTGATATCGTTTGTGTGCTTCCTGACGTGTCTGACTTTCAACAACCGTTGACAACTGACCAGGTACCATCGCTTCGTCACCATTATCGTCATCATCATTACTTGATTCATTATCACTAGAATACTGTTGCTTTCCTGGGTTTTCTTTACTACCAGGTAGCGGTTCACCTACTGAGAAGTAGAAATGAAAAAGAACGGCATACAATGTCAGAATACAGAAAGTACCAATGTACAGGTTGATATGTTCAGATTCTATACAACTTTGTCAGCTATAAACATCTGTTCTTGCAAACCTGAGCTGTTATTTCTTCCGCGACATTGCAAAATAACCTCTTGATGGTGTGTCTCGGACAGTGCTGTAAAAGAGGCTGCAGTTTACGATGATGTTAAAACCAAGTTGTATACATTTAGAAACTACATTGTGTGGACATAGTAGTCCAGAATATTTATATCTTTGAATAATATGGCTGCTATAATAGTAGTTCTACTTGTACATGTGCAGTCGGTCATACCAAAAATTTGCATATATTAACATGGACACATATAAATGCAAAACAGGGGTGTATGAAAAAACAAAGCCAGGGAAAAGCAGAAAACTCTTTGTCTGTTCATTAAGGCTAATTAAGACTGATACAGTAAGGGAAGGCAAGAGCCAAGAAATGTCCACATGACTGGATTGTGGGCTACCAATACTGGTAATCTATCAACTTCTGTGCAAACATTTTTGTTCTGGAAATTAACTACTCGACTGCCTGTAACAAGTTGTCATTTTTGTCTGGTGTAACATTGTTTTCTGACACTGTCCATTGTCAGAGGATTTTCAAGGAATGTCAACAGACTACACTTCATCTTTTAACATGTTTATCTTTTATAGTTCATTGTTCTTTTAATAGCCCAGTATTATGTATTATGTAACAAACCTTCATTGAAGACATAGTCCCCCTAATGGTGTGTTGTATGGCAAAGTTATTGTGCAAATTTGAATGGTGTCTCTAGATACAAAAATTCATAATTTATTGACATATTTCCTATTTGACCCTGATTATGGAGGTCAAAGTCAAAGGTCAAAGTATAAATACAAAAGCTTTATCTTTGCACTATAGACATTTAAATGGAGTCTTTGTGTAATGACTTCTTGAGTTAACAAGGAAAGAATTTTTTTTGTAATTTCACCATGAAAATGTTTGTCAAGGTCAAAGCTCAATGTTTCACTAGAAAGCTCATCATTGATAATGTTAGGGTAGACATATGAATGGTGTCGATGTGTGCGTTTTTTAATGATCAAAATGTCCTTTTTTTAAAATCACAAATGTAGCTGCTATTTTGCAATAAAGGTCAAGGTAGTGTAACCCAAGTCATGACTAAAATAATATCCTATGAAATGTTTGATTAAAAAACTTAGGAAAATAATGCAAATTTGACTATTTGAGGTCAGGGTCTTAAAAGAAAGCTCATATTTGATAATATGTGTGTATGCACGTGAATGGAGTCATTAGCACACATTATACCTCCAAAAGTTATGATGTATATTGTGAAATGTACCAACAAACATGGCTGCCATTCGGCCATATTTGATTCAGTCACAAAACAAAGTTACATGCATATGTCTCACATAGTATGTTACCTTTGTGTAAGGTTTGGTTGAAATCAGTTGTGCATGCCAGATATATGGATGAATGCATGCATGCATGCTCACACGCATGCTCGCACACACCAATGAATGAACGAATGGACAGGTGCATGGACGGAACCCAATGTATAAACCCTTATATAAAGAGATTGGGATATATAGCTACACAGTGTGTACATACACAGTTACTGTTTATGCATGTAGCTTTATGGCTTACCTTTATTCTTACAGAGTATTTTATCTTACGTGCAAAGATAGCTACATTTCATTGTACCAGAGAATACCCGAAAAACTACAAGGTGGGAGGTAGGGGTAGGTGGGTTGGTTTTGTGAGTAGGGATGGTTGGAAGAAGAAACGAAATTAAGCTAAACAGATATGGACAAAGAAAAGACCAGTAGATTATACACAAAAGTCCTCCCAGCACACATTAGGTGTTACACTGCAGGCTTTCCGCTTACCAAAAAGTTAACATGCTAGCTTGATTATGTTGCAAGGTTATAGTCTTACCTGTATAAAGCTGGTTTTAACTTTAAGTGAAGCAGTGTATGTAGTGTGTAGTGTACAAATCACACAACATACACACATACACATGAATTGTGAGAGTGACAGACTCAAGTCATACGGGACCTTTGACGACTGACTGGTATACATCTTTAATGCCACCTACCTGTCATTAGATTGTCATCATTGTCATCGTTATCGTCTAAATTAAACTGCAGTGATAAGTTACTGGCATCAACGAATGACTGGTGGTAGGTGGTAGGAGGCTTTACATTACCTTGGTCTACTACATCCACACGGACTCTGTAATTCTCTGCTTCAGTGTTGTTCTGTTGTGTACATGGCAGTGCTTTCATGCTTTTGTCCGGTTCCTTCTTGGGTGTCACTACTGAGCTGGTCGCAGTGGTAGTCAGCATGGTACTAGGCGAGCTGACTGCAGGCGTAGAGGAGACGATCGCTGATGAGCTCACAGGAGGAGGTGGAGGAAGAGGAGGAGGTGGTGGAGGAGCTTGTTTTGTTGCAAGCATCTAGAGTATAGATAAATGAAAGTAATATGTATTGTCAATCACTGTACACAATGGCGTTAGATGTGTTTGTGTTTTGGTGTGGAAAACTTTATGCTGATGATGCTCTCTTTAGAATGGAAACTGTGAGAGTGCAATTTATCAGCTTGCTATGGTACCATTATCTTTTCATACATGGAAACACACATTCGTGACTAACAGGTTGTCATGGTAACACCTTATTTAACATGGTGACCAATGGTTTGGCATGGTAGCACATTATCTTTTCAGCAGGAGTGACAAGGTATATGCAATATAGAGCATTTTAATACATAAGTGGATGATCTTCAGTACCCATTATTTCCAGGTTATTGAAACATCAATTTTTCTTGACTCCAACATCGAAAAAAATGTCACAAATATTAAAGCCATAGCCTTCATTCTGTTTTCTTAGACTCAACTGTAGATTCACTATCTGTCTACTGGCTATGCTCAATTGTCATTATTTGACACTTAACTTGGGTCAATTAGCTTTATAGCTAGTAAGTCTTCAGACAGTGTCCTTGTTATTTGTCCTCCTCTCTTTCACAATAAAATAAGTTAGTCTTATGATGTAATCATACATCATAAAAATAGCACCAATGGCACTGTAGCACAACTGTATAGTTTGTGTAATTGTTTTAAAAAAATGTTTATTATCCACTTGCCTAACCATCGATGCTGTTATTTTTGGAATATATATCACCATTTCACTGTTGCTATGGGCATGGGCTAGTTGCTAGGCATATGTGTTCGTTTCCCAAATGTGTATCCATTCGCCTGTCCAGCCCTGTTGTCATCTTTGCGCACATACACACAGACGTTTTTGATGCCTATAACACTACTGAACTACCTTAGTGTTCATTCTGAACTCATATAGCTACATGTACTTGGTCCAAATTAATGTGAAATGATGACAGTTCAGTCAAGCTAGTAGACTAGTGCTATTCATGGCACTGAGTCTCAACACCTCTCTCTACATCTAGGTCAATGAGGTCCTGATATGTAATTTCAAATTCAACCGAACCCACCCAGACAGTCATTAACATCATGTCTTTGTTAATCAATCACAGAATTCTACCCAATGATAAGTTAGTGTTTATTGGGGGTAGTTATGTCTAAATATGGTATATTTTTCACCTCAGAATGCTACTTATACATTGTTTACATTGTTCTAACAGTTTCTGGTTTACTCATTTACATAATGTCCATATATGGTACATTTGTCACCTCAGAATGTTACTTATACATTGTTTACATCATTGTAACAGTTGGAGGTTTACTCATTTACATGCACAACTATTGGTTCATGAGTTCTCATTGAGCTGGACAGGGTGAAGAGATGATTCAACACCACGGGTAACATCTAGGCTATGAAGCTGCGCTGACAGACTAAGACTGAGTCTAGCTTACCTGTGGTGTATGAACTATTGTGTCTCTACTGTTGGGTCTCTTCTGTCCTAGTAGTTGCTGTTGTAAATCACCACTCCTACTTTGAAGTTGACTACTACTGCTTGAAAACAGATCCTGTCCACTATCAGTCACCAGACTACTTTTAGCATTCAGTTGTGCCATCAGTAGAGAATTCTGACCCTGACTACTAGTTGGGGTGGGCTCACTCAGCTGACGTCCCCATGATATCGTTTGACGATTAGTAGACATAGTGGGCGACATTATAGATGGCGACGGCGACTGAGTGAAAGGTCTCATGGTATTTTGTGACATCATTTGATTGTTTCCAGAGTTGTTGTTGTTCTGAATTAAAAAGTTACCCTGTCGCATAGAGCTAGTGACGGTATTGTTTGGCGGCATTGTGGTATTGGGGTCAGGAAATTGAAATATGTTTTGGGTTTGGGAATATTGAGATGTTGGTGGCGTGTGTTGAGGTGGTCGTTGACCAAACGTAGGTGACATCCTGAAGTCTAGTCCACTACTACTTCTGTTGGCACCAGTCATAGACCGAGGGCTTGTTTGCGATCCACGTGGACCCATCATGCCACCCGGTGTCAAAGGTCGTCCTGCCCTTGGAGACATTTGTGTACTGAATGGTGACGGTGACTTCTGTGGAGAAACCATTGAAAATCATGCCATCTGAGTTCTCATGTTGATGAAATGATTGTTTAGCCAAAATGTATCACCATCACCTTTAAGTTAGCAACCCTTACTTTGATTTGCCAAAATGTATCCCCACCACCACCGCAGCCCTTTACTTTATTTGCTAAACTGTATATCACCATCTTGGCAATTTTTTTGATTTGTTACAATGAATCACCATCACACCTTGACTTTATTTGATTTGCTACAATGTATCCCAACCACCCTGACCCTTTGTTTAAATTTGCTACAATGTATCCCAACCACCCTGACCCTTTGTTTAAATTTGCTACAATGTATTCCAACCACCCTGACCATTTGTTTAGATTTGCTACAATGTATTCCAACCACACTGACCCTTTGTTTAAATTTGCTACAATGTATTCCAACCACCCTGACCATTTGTTTAGATTTGCTACAATGTATTCCAACCACCCTGACCATTTGTTTAGATTTGCTACAATGTATTCCAACCACCCTGACCATTTGTTTAGATTTGCTACAATGTATCCCAACCACCCTGACCATTTGTTTAAATTTGCTACAATGTATTCCAACCACCCTGACCATTTGTTTAGATTTGCTACAATGTATCCCAACCACCCTGACCATTTGTTTAAATTTGCTACAATGTATCCCAAACACCCTGACCATTTGTTTAAACTTGCTACAATGTATTCCAACCACCCTGACCATTTGTTTAGATTTGCTACAATGTATTCCAACCACACTGACCCTTTGTTTAAATTTGCTACAATGTATTCCAACCACCCTGACCATTTGTTTAGATTTGCTACAATGTATCCCAACCACCCTGATCCTTTGTTTAAATTTGCTACAATGTATCCCAACCACCCTGACCCTTCGTTTAAATTTGCTACAATGTATCCCAACCACACTGACCATTTGTTTAAATTTGCTACAATGTATTCCAACCACCCTGACCATTTGTTTAGATTTGCTACAATGTATCCCAACCACCCTGATCCTGTTTAAATTTGCTACAATGTATTCCAACCACCCTGACCATTTGTTTAGATTTGCTACAATGTATCCCAACCACCCTGATCCTTTGTTTAAATTTGCTACAATGTATCCCAACCACCCTGACCCTTCATTTAAATTTGCTACAATGTATCCCAACCACACTGACCATTGTTTAGATTTGCTACAATGTATCCCAACCACCCCAGACCATTTGCTTAGATTTGCTACAATGTATCCCTACCGACCCTTTGCGTAAATTTGCTACAATGTATCCCCACCACTTTGACCCTTTGTTTAAATTTGCTACAGTGTATTCCCATAATCTTGTTTGATTTTGTTACAATACCTCACCACCACCTTGACCTTTTTTTTAACTTCACGTGAAAATGTCATAGTTCAAAAATCTTGAAAACTGTTTTAACTGATTGCAACTTTCAGTTGTAAAGTGGTCATATGGATGAGGAATGGCTATTTATTTTGGTTATTTAATTAATAAAACAATTTTATCATGGCTTCCTACTTGAAAAATCAATGTGAAACAACATATAGCAAGTCTTTGTTTGCAACTCAATAACTTGCAAAAGATTACTAAATGTGTAAAAGATTGTTTGTTATTGTATGTACAATAACAAACATTTTAACACACTTCTTTAGCTTTTTGCAATGTATTGAGTTACAAACACAGACTTGGGTCAATCTTGTTTCATATTGATTTTTTTTTTCAAATAGAAAGCCATGATAAAATTGTTTTATAAATTAAAAATCCAAAATGAATAGCCAATCCTCATCCATATGGTCAGTTTAATTTGATAGGTCTGCATACATACCTGTATAGCTACATTGGGTGCTGTAATACTAGACGTTTGGGCAAGCATATCAGCAATACTGTCGGTTGGATAGGACTGCTCTAGTAAACTCATCAGTTGAGTATTCACCTGATATTGACAAAGATGAAAAGGAAATGGTTGGAAATATTCACTTGACGCATAATATGATGTTGGTCAGTGTGCCCTCTAATGATAGCCAAATTTTCTTGTTGTGGGTCAGTATGATGACAACTGGCACTTCTTGTGAGTCACCACATAGTAAGAGATAAGGGAACACCAAATCACTAGAAATTGTGTGCATCAGTGATGCATCAAATTGGCATAGAGGGCATACTGATGTTGGTGCATTTATTCCTAAGAAATTGTAAAAGTATGTAAACCCTACGCCGATATGCTATCAATACAGAGTTCTTAATACTTGCCTTGTATCACAGACAAGTAAGAAGACTAGTCTGTGCTTGCATATAGAAATACATCAAAGACAAACTAAACTCAACAGGTGCTTGATACAATCAACAATTTTCATTGACATGACTGTTGTTTCTTTGTTTGTGAAGACATAAACAGTGACGACTTTACAACAGGCGAAATAAAATCAATGGCTTCCGATAACATGACCTCAGAGCATAGGGTAGGTAGGTCGGGACTTTATTTTATTTTATCTTTTTAATTGTTTTTATTTTTGAAAATTTTTGCTTCGCCCCAAAACCAAATGAAATGTCAGAATACCCCTTTTGTGATAGTTTAATGAAATATGTACAGACAGCACTGTGGAAAGAAAGTAGACGAAAAGGGAAGGTCAAGAACACAAATTATTTTTTTTTGTAAATGTTAAAAAACATTTAGGGTTAGCAGCTTAAACTAGGATTGGTAATTTTTTTTATTTTGCCCTAGCTAATTGTATTAGACCTGTTAAGTTCTTTGCTTTGTATTGTTATCATCTGTACATCTAGGATGCATACAGATTTTGAGAAAATCTTTGACATTTACTGATTTAGGGGCCAATAGCAAGGCCTCGGAACAGTTCCTATGACATTAAACACATGCAACTACACTTTTTAAAATCATAAACATTGCCAATAGAGACAACAGGTGTCACTTTAACAGTTTTCTGACTGGACTTAACCTTTTGAAATTCTTCACATAACCTTAGCTTGTGACACTGAACCTAAAAATGTACTGCATGAAAGTGTCACTCTAAATTACAGATGCAGTGAAGAATGAAATTACTTGCATTCGGTGTACTTGAAATGTATGTGTCTACGCTCCAGAACATTACAAGTTGTCATTACAGCAGCAATCTAGGTGTGTTTTGACTTACTAAGGTGAGCATGAAACTAAAACTATTGCTATTGATGTGGTAAGTTACACAAGTTGGTGATAGCAGCACATCTGTTGTGCAGATACATATATATTCACATAGTAATCCAAATAGTGTGTAAACACTGGAAGCCCTGAATTGAACACTGCAAGGTTATGGAAGTTATCAGAAAGGTTACCCTACTACATGTATGAGTATAATTACTGGGTAGACGAATGGTTTTTCAATAGCTTACATCAACATGGCACAACAATACTTTTAGTTTGTGTCTATCTTAGTACACCAAAACCTTATTTGCCACTGTAATATGTCCCATGTACTGGTACTTCACTACTATCATGATAAAAGTAGATCTATTTATATAGATCTATTTATATATATGAAAATTATAAAAATATACCGGTGCTTTAACTTGTGATCCAGTGAAGCTCTGGTGTTGCTGTTGTTGTTGCAGCATCATGAGATCCTTCTGCAGCATTTGGCTATTTGGTGCTTGCTGTTGTTGTTGTTGTTGATGTTGAAGCATTTGTTGTTGTAGCATCTGTTGTATTTGTTTCTGTTGCTGCATCTCTTGGAGCTGTTGTTGTTGTTGTTGCTGCTGCTGTTGTTGTTGTTGTTGTTGTTGCTGCTGCTGCTGCTGTTGTTGAAAC
Organism: Glandiceps talaboti; assembly: GCF_964340395.1. Lineage (NCBI taxonomy): Eukaryota > Metazoa > Hemichordata > Enteropneusta > Spengelidae > Glandiceps > Glandiceps talaboti. The sequence goes on along the minus strand of NC_135561.1, from coordinate 19,508,461 downwards.
TGTTGTTGTTGTTGTCTCTGAACCTGCTGTTGCTGTCGCAATAGCAAAGTCTGACGGAGTTGGGACCTCTGTTGACGTACTAATTGTTTTTGTAACTGCTGCTGCTGTTGCAGTCGTGCCTGCATCTGTTGTTGTTGAAGTGAGGGGGACATCTGTGTTCCCAAAGGAAAGCGAGGACCAGCATTCATACCAAATCCTTTGGCACCTGCTCCTCCAGCTAAACGTTGGCCTAGTATACTTGTCATATCTTGCTGCATTGGAAACATGCTTTGTTGTTGTTGCTGTTGTTGTTGTGGCTGCTGTTGTTGCTGCTGCTGCTGCTGTTGCTGCTGCTGTTGGCGTGCCTGGGCAAGTGTTGAATCCATGAAAGAACGTGCCATGCTATTGGCACTTGCCAGGTCAGGATTACTGACAGTATTACCAGCTGGAGTGTTTACACTGTTACTCAGAGTGTAGTTACCACGGGTGTTTGATAAAGTACCTGATATGGAATTTGGCAAGGATGTTGGCACAGATACAGTAACTGGACTTGAAGCAGAGCTAACCATTGTATTTGTCAAGGTGTTAACCATAGACTGTGACTGTGACATACTATTAGTATTTCCGCTTTTCACGGCAGATGAGAGAGAGCTGTTCATAGTAGTTACGGCTGAAGCTGATAAACTCTGAGCCACTGCGGCAGGAGTGGCAGATGTCGGTACGTCTGCTGACAGGGATGCATTCAGCAAATCACATGCCAACTGTTCGTCTGAGTGTGGTGTACTTAGAAGCTGTTCTATACCCAACGCATTGTCAATTTCATTCAGAGATAAATTACTGTTGTTGAGTACTTGTTCCAATTGTTGAAGTATAGCGTCATCAGTCAGTGCAGTAGCAGAATCATCTACGATATTAGATGGTGGTTCTCTGTTAGGCTGCTGTGTTTCAGTGTTCATATTTGGCAGGTTAGTAGGACCCTGTCAGATTAAAGAAAATCAGGCAATGAAGACAAATTTCAAGGCTTCTATATCACATACTATCATCATAAAACTATATACATTATGTGATTTCTACACTGTATCACAATCATTTGTAGTGTTCATATGAGCTATCAAAGTTTACTCTTCCAATGCGTTTTATTTTGAGCACAGTGATTGGTGGTGGTGGCTATTAATGCAATCAATCTGGTAAATAAAGTAGTAGTGAAATCAGTTCAAAATTGAATCAATATCGGTTTTCCTGACCTCACATTATAGTAAAGTGGTTTCAAATCAATTTACCTGAATTGGTTTTAAACCACCTCAGGGGTGTGGTTTTGAACCAATTCAAGGAAATAAGTTTGAAATCGGTTTATCAGTTCAGTTCTCTCAAGGGGACAGAAACTAATTCTGAACTATTCAGTTGAGTTCTGGACAGGGCTATAGTTGTGATGTTGACATCTCAATCTGTTTAGTATGTCACTCTTCCTATCTAATCATTATGGATTGACTGATAAATAATTTTCTACTGCGAGAACCTAGGATTAAATCATGGGTCTTCAACAAACAAAGTCAGACAAAGCTTTACACTCAAGGTTAGAAATTGATTGTTACTTTTAAGTTGTAATTCTTGCTTACCTGCGATTGGCCAATTGATGGACCAGTGGCACTTCCAACAAATACACTTTGCTGCAACTGTTGCCTTTGAGGAGGAGGAGGAGGTTGCTGTTGTTGTTGTTGCCTTTGCTGCTGCTGCTGTTGTTGTTGTTGTTGCTGCTGCTGTTGTTGTTGTTGTTGCTGCTGCTGTTGTTGCTGCTGCAGTTGCTGCAGTTGTAATGTTGACTGCTGCAGTTGTTGCAATGGGAGGCTATACTGTGAGGCATTTGAGATTGCAGCCATACCCATTACTTGGTTGGTTATGGATGGAACAGAAGTAATGTTTGTCCTTCGCTGCAATCCTCCAAGCCTTGCCAAACCTGAACTACCAGGAATCTGTGAAGGTTGCTGCATACTTCCAAAGGAGGTATTGTTGAGTCGTCTGAGATGTGTCATTTGTTGAATGTTTCCTGCTTGTCGCATCGCAGCATTAAATCTTGGAGTTGTACTTGGTGTACCTGATACAAATGGTGGACTCTGTACAGTGCTATCAGGTGGCATTTGTACCTGGTTAGGCTTTTCAGCTTGGTTGCCCTGCAGCAGTAACTGCTGTAATAGAGGATTTTCAGGGGTTCCCCCCTTGTTACCAGCTCCGTCACCGCTTTGAGTGTGCTGTGAGGTGTCCATTAAAGTGAGTTGATTGTTATCCATACCTTGTAATATATCCTGAACAACGTCTTGGCTGTTCTCATTACCTGTTAGCATTTCCTCTGGCAAGTTGTACGCCACCTGAAATAACTGTTGAATAAGGGTGTTTGTTTCCTCCTCACTCAGATTGTCAAGATTAACATTGTCAAGGGTGGGTAGTCCTTGTGGGAGCTGCTGTTGAGGTGGTTGTTGTTGTTGTGGTTGCTGCTGCTGTTGTTGTTGCTGCTGCTGTTGTTGTTGTTGTTGTTGTTGTTGTTGTTGTTGTTGTTGTTGTTGGAGCAGCTGTTCTTGCAGTAATGGAATCTGAACTTGTTGTTGTTGCTGTGGTGATGGTACTACTACTGATGCCTGTTGCTGTTGTTGCTGTTGTTGCTGCTGCTGCTGCTGAATTTGGGTGAATATTGACTGAACTTGTTGCTGTGTGCCTGCAGTAGTGTTCGGTGATGAAGTAACACTGGTGCTGCTGACACTGTTATCACTTTCTCTCATGCTTTGCAATGACTCCAGTCTTCTAAGTCTATTAAATGCTGAACTCTCCGGAACTACAGGGTCGTCTTCCATCAATAACTTCTGTAGCAGGACATTCTTAGACGGTCGTCTAGTCTGAGTAGGAATCAGTGTCCTGTTGTGGTCAATCATCTTTTTACCACCATCATTGGGTGGATAGGGAAGTTCACCCTCAGGTGTTCCCTGCATTAACTTTAACTGTTCTAGTGGGTCTAAACCACTACCAAATCTGGCACCGCGATCTCCATCTAACAATTTGTCAAGAATTTTCTCCTTTTTGTCCCCCTTGTCATCATCTTGGTTCTGGTCCTTTGAGTCGCAACCGTTATTATTGTCATCATCCTTGTCCTCACATTGTTGTTGTTGTTGTTGTTGTTGTTGTTGTTGTTGTAGTTGTAGTTGGTGTTCTTGTTTCTCTTGATTTTGCTGCAGCATTCTCTGTAAGGTTTCTTTCATTTGAGACGAGGCAGACAATGTCTGGTTCTGGCTTTGGTCAATAGATGCTGCTTGATCACCAGGATGAGGGTCATCAATATCCATACTAGAACATGGACTAAGCTCAGAGTCATCTAGAAAAGTGAAATATTACAGACAACAGTTATTACGGAGAAATAACAGACATTTAACATACTCCTACAGGACAACAAAGCTGGGTTTTGAGGCCGAACTAGGATTAAAATTCAGATGTGAAAAACAGTTTAATCTGGTAGAGATATAGAAAAGAATAATACTATGTAATGGATCCACTGACAAGATTAGACCTCAGTAATCACAGTGTGTCTGATATCATGAAATGTACACAATACAGTGTTCATTGACACTCAGTAATCACAGTGTCTCTCAAGACTAGTTTTGACATTCAAATTTAATGATAATCTCATTATAACATGGGATATTAGCAGTCCTAAGATTGTGCATTGTATTAGTAAGAGTTCGAAATTAGACATGCTTGATGACGGTGATGGAAATGATTTAGGCAGTTTTTCATATGTAGTTAAAATAACCAAATCTCAGTATCTTGATTTACATATCGTACAATTGGTCAGTAGCCTAATACACTGAACGAAGAAATGAAACTCTCAGATCCTGAGTGCCTTAAAGGGGAAAAAGGCAAGGCTTATTTTGTTTTTAATGATTTACTCCAAGTACAATTAGTGACAGCGATTATTCTATTGGTCCTCTAAGCTTAAAGCAGCCATATGGATGAGGATTGGCTATTTATTTTGGATTTTTTAATTTATAACACATAGTGTCCTACTTGAAAAATGAATGTGAAACAACATAGACTAAGTCTGTGTTTTTAACCCAATACATTGTAAAATACCAACTTTACAAATCTATTAATCTTTTGCAATTGATAGAGTTATAAAACATGGTATTTAGCATATGGTGTGTCACATTGCCATGACAAAATTGCTTTATGAATTAAAAATCCAAACTAAATACCAAATTCTTATCCGTATGGCCACTTTAATTATAAATGAAATGCAGCTACGGTTAAAAAGGAAGTCTTGCCTTTTCCCCGTCAAACGAAGCTCAGTCGAATCAATGTTATTTTAAATTTGTTTTGTTTATTGTTTTTTGTATGATAAATGAAAGCATGGAAGCAAAGAATTGTACACAACCTGTTGTTGAGGGTACTGTCTGACCAATAGGGAACTTGCAAACTTGCCATGTTGAATGTTGCATTATGGGAAATGTGATAATAAATCCTAATCAAACGGTATTGTACACAATAATGTTACATTGTTTGTAACCACAAATAATAATCAATTCATAGTCACCCTGACCATTGTGTGAGGTTTATTTTATCGGTAGCTCCAGATTAGGTATTACAATAACCATAGATAATCCCATAGTTCATTGCGTCTGAGCATGCTCAGTCTGGATTGCAAGTTCCCTATTAGTTCCATGATGTAGAAGCTTGCATGATATGGTTTGCTAAGTCCATGAAGCCTATACATAACATGGTATAAATATTAAGTCACCTGAACGATCATTACCATCTTCCATCAATAATTTCTGAAGTAGTTTATTCTTCTTTGACTTGGGGTCTTCGCTATCATCTTCAGACAGTCGTTTCTTACCACCACCACCTCCACCACCGCCACCACCACCACTACCACTACCACTACCACTTGGGTTATCCTTGGATCCCTGAGCTGAATCTGGTGATGATGAGAGTCGTGCCGAAAGGGACATTTTCAGGGCTGCTAATGTTGGATCCGAACTTGTCACCGTGTTTTGGAAAGGCAAGTTTAGTTTCAAGCTGGGAAAAGGTTTTTCTCCTGGTTGTGGATTCCCCATTGTAGCAGTTGCCGTCCTGTCTGTATCACCGACAGGGTTTGCAAATGTGACGGGGAGCTTACTCTGTAGGATACTGGTATATGATACAAGATTTGTGGATTTGAGAAGCGAGGATAAAGACGAGTTCTGCAGCATTTCAATGGGTGATACAGTGGAGAGTTCATTCCCTGATGTAAGCATTGCTGCGTTAGATCGTAGCAATGTACCAAGTGATGGTACAGGCCCTGACTCTGATGGTGACTCCGATGTGGCTGTATAACTAACTGTATTACTAGCTATCTTGGGTAAGGACACCTGTGAGACACTGGTACTAGGTTCCTGTGGAACATTACTCGGCCTTTCCCTGGAATGATATCAATTGAAAACAGATGTTAATAAAAAATGAAATAGCGCCAATGGTGTTGTAGCACAACTGTACAGTTTTTAAAAAAAGTTTTCTCATATGCTGATCCATGCTAGGTATAGGTGTTCATTTGTTGAATGATTATCCATACATTCATTTGTCTGTGTTATCTTTGCAAAATATGTGTGATCATTTGGCTGTTGCTATGGGCATGGTCATGTTGCTAGGCATATTTGCATACATTTTTTGAATGGTTATTCATTTGTCTATCAATTCCTATTGTTATCTTTGCAATATACGTGATTATTTGGTTGTTGCTATGGGCGTGGTCTTATATATGGATATAACTTTAAAACCACTGAATGATCTGATCGCCTTCACTTGAACAATTTTCCATCTACATGTCCTAAATAAAGTCTCCAAATACCAAAACAATCGGTCTGGTAATTTTTGATGAAGTGATTCACATCCACCCACACCCACATATACATACATACATACATACATACATACATACATACATCCATCATCCATCCATACATATACATACATCCATCCATACATACATACATCCATACACACATACACACATACATACATACATACACACATACATACATACATACATACATCCATACACACATACATACATCCATACACACATACATACATACATACATACATAACTACATACATACATACATACATACATACATACATACATACATACATACATACATACATACATACATACATCCATCCATCCATCCATCCATACATACATACACACATATACACACATACACATACCGACATTTCACCATGGCTTTAGCACTACTTTAGCACTAAAAAAACATAACTCCCCCAAAAAAACAAACAAACAAACAACCCCCTCCCCCCCCCAAAATACAACAAACCCCCCCCAAAAAAACACACAACAACAACAACAACAACAACAACAACAACAACGGGAGTTGTCTCCAAGGCCCTATGTCATTTCTACCTAAATTCTGATCAATGCCAGCTTCATACTGAAAATGAAATGAATGAATCCAACACATCTATCTTGTTTGACAAGAAATTGCTCTCAAAATCAACATCATGAATGCACAATGTATCTTCTCCCTTTTATATAGAGAAGTATTTGGTATATCTCATCTGTATATACTGTGAGTTGACACGATAAATTCTGACACTCCAGAGAAGTATTTGGTATATCTCACCTGTATATACTGTGAGTTGACATGATAAATTCTGGCTGTCCAGAGCAAGGATTAGTAAACAATTTACTTCTGGTTTGTACAGAGTACCACTTCTGATCATTTGTGTGAAACTTGTACATTCCACTTGTACCTGAGCCTTTGCTTAGGACTGAAGGAGAGAAAAGAAAAAGTCATTAGTCAGCTGAAAAGTTAAAGGGAGAATGACTCTCCAGGATATAAAGGCATTTTCATCAACTTGGGGTTCTAGAGAGTGATTTCATGATTTTACATCACCTACAATTACTTGCAATTTCAGGGAAACATGAAGTTGATCTTGCGTCTTTGTAGGGTGTCTTTGCTATGGCTATTGCTTGATGGGAGTCAGCAGAAACAATATAGGGTTATACAATGAATATTCATGACTCCTGGGTGCTCATTGCCTTCAGTATAAAACATACATTTGCCAATTACCTAGCAATAATTGACTCCTGTGAAACGACAAGTTTGAATGTTGACTGTACCATTGGTCAGTCTTGACAAATTTAAGATCAATGTTCTGTGAGCACTGCTGCATACAAATTATAATAAAATGTAGATTTGGAATTTTATGGACTTCACCACAGTAGTAGTAAACCTCTGTTTTTGATAAAGGGTTATTGCTTGATGTGTTTAAGTGAATTTTTACATCTTTGAAGACTGTTTTACATCATTTTCTACACTTCATGACCACAGTAGTTTGTTTTCACTGCACTTGGACTGTTCCTTTACACAGTTGAGAATACAGACATTATTTATCCAAGTGTGTGAAACACTCCTGACCAGTAAAATGAAGGAGAAGTGACATTTAGATTTAGAATAACTGGCTTGAGGTCATGATTATACCAAGTAATACAGATGACATCATGTCATTAGACGTTATTCCCAACACATTTCTTTGTTCAGCTAAGGGAAATACAAGTGACATAAAGGGCCTTTGTCACAACTCGTCTAGCAACTCGTAGTGACAAAACCCTTAGGTCACAAGTGTTTTATGGCTGAATGAAGAAAAATATTGGAGAATAACATAATTATACCAGTGCCAGTAATATCAAAGAAAAATTGGGGAAAGTAATAGCAATATTGAATGTTTTAACTTGTAATTTGAACACAGCAGAACAAGTGATAGAGACACACATTGTCGTGACATAGAACAACAAGGGTATAAATTCCATATTTATGGTTTATGCATGGTATAATAATCAACAACTGGGCTCCTACTTGTTTGATTCATGTTCTGAGTATACACGCTACAATCTGTCTACTATTTAACTAGTCTAATTAAAAACAACACATTTTGTTTACATGAATGAATATATGTAGTTTCTGAAATGTTTTCTGTTATCAATAATATACAAGGCTCAATAACATGGCAAATTTAGTCTTTATGGGAACTAGTTGAAATCATCACTAAGTGTTCTTCTATCAGAAAATAACTCAGTTTACAGAATCACCTTGGCTATAAAAACACACTCGTATCTCGTTCTCCCATTTAGATCTGTTTGTCTATGTTGCTATATTGGGCCAACTGTTCTGTAATCTTTCAGAATGCATTCCTATTTTGTTTAGCAATACTTGTTTGGTGTCACTGTACCCTTCCCCAGTTAAAAAATACAGATACTGTTTTGTTTTTTTATGAGAAAAGGTAAATTTCACTGACAGTGGAGAACATGCCCTGGGGCTTTAATGGTTATTAACATTTCAAGTATCTTCTATCACTAAGAGACTTCTAAATGACAGATTGTGTTTTGTCCTCGACAGAGACATAGTCATGATGTTGTGTTCATTATATTTGAGAAACCATATCAAATAAAATATTGCATATTATCTGTGACAAAAGTGATTTAAAGGGAATGCCAAAGTAGGAAATAAAGACATTTATGTAAACTATGGGTTTGGAGAGTATTTTCATGATTTTCGATTACCTACACTGTAGTGTGAGAAACTATGCAAATTTTACTTTACGGGTTCCACACTTCATCAAAAATATTCTTTTTCTAGCTAGCTGCACTGATATACATGGTATAAAAACAGCTGACATGCCAAACTACTGGTACACAAGTTTTACCTGATATCCCCCTCTGTTACAGAGTGTCCACTATTTATCAAAAACACTGCTGTACTGAAATACACTGTAACACCAACATACCTTCTTGATGATGTTTAACTAGGTGTTGTATATCTGTAGAATGGCAGTATTCTTGTAGTGTGTGTCCAACCAGGTCTGACTGAGAGTGAAAAGGCATCGTCAGTGAAGATGTATCTGCTGAGATGATTTTACCATTGAGGTCTTGTTTGGTGATATACTGTTCGATGGCTGACTTGTCTTCCTGAGGCATTCGTCTTGCAACACATACCAAGTAAGCAGGTCCTTCAACTACAAAGAAAACAACACGCATGAATAAATTTAAGTGGAAGAAAATACTTCCGAAACTTTGATTAAACTATTCTTAATGATAATTGCCTTTTGATGACATTACAATTGTCTTCTGCCATTGTTAGAACAGTTGGTTGCATTTGTACGTAGGGATTTCCTTCACATTTTTTTTTATAGTTATAATAAATTACTTCAATGGATCATTCCTAAGGTGTTACCTTAATACCATGGATGAGTTCAGTCAGTTGCAAGTGATGGTTAAGTATGCTTCAGTAAGTACAATACTGTCAACATCTTTTACATATGCAGCAAAAATTATGTCCTGAAACGTATAAACTCAGCTTGGCAGGTAGCTTCCAGGCAAACAATCATAGTTTTGAAGTTTCCAGCATGTATTTATTAGGATTGAGGGTTATAATTTTAAAAGGAGGGCATACGCAAAGCCATCTGTGGTATTTTGATAAAAATGTGCATGTAGGCAATTTTACAGAGAGATTAACTGAAGGCTTTCAAATCGCAGTACAGTGCTACTTACTGTATAGGACGATTGCACGATATCACACAAACTCAATAAATGAACTTTGTTGATTTAGGGGGAGGGAGTCTGGTACCAATGTGATTGCTGAACTTCATTTTCACACTTCAAACAAAATTTTTGACAACTTTCACCCCTTCAATGATAACAAGTTTTGTATTTACTTCGTCTACTGAGATGTTGGATTAGAAATTAATGTGATTAATACAGTGCTGGATTTCAGGTATTACTTACATTGTAAATATAAATGTGATATACAGTGCTGGATTTCAGGTATTACTTACATTGTATATATAAATGTGATATACAGTGCTGGATTTCAGGTATTACTTACATTGTAAATATAAATGTGATATACAGTGCTGGATTTCAGGTATTACAGTACTTACATTGTATATATAAATGTGTTGATGTCACACTTGTGAAACTTCACTGAGAGGGAGGGGAAGGGTTTTTAGCTTTGTTTATTGAGCTGGTGTGACATTGTACGATTGTCCCTTATCTCTCTACAATCTTTTCACAAGAAGGCTCTGAGACTGCTAACATGTTGTATGTGTGGCAGTTAGCGAGACCAGCATAGAAAATTTTGAGCCTGTTGGATGTTTTAGTATCATTTTTGCACGAAATGAGGTGCTTTGGAATATCATTATTATTTCATTCAAGAAAGTGGTAAGGACAAAACAGCTGAAATGTGTCATTCTCTTGGATGCCAAATAATTTTTGATAAATCAAGTAATAATTCAATATGTAGTATTATTGTTGAGGAGATTTTTTGCGAAAATGTGCAGATAGATTTTCTACCCACATGTTCGTTCTTGCCATTGAAAGCAAATGTGTAAAATTCAATTCAATGAATTGACTTAAATGTTGGTATTTCCCTTTCATCTTCATCTATAAAAAGTTTCACAGAAATCGTTTGGCATTTTCCTTTCAGTTAATAGGGCCATCTTTCCCAACTGAAACCAATTCTATTAAACTACAGATCGAAGGGGTTATGCCTGGTGATTCTGGAATTTCCCTCTCACCACTGGCCCTTTCCCACTTTATTAGGTCCATCTTTCCTTAATAAAAATAAGTAATGCTGGCTTTTTCCTTTCACACTGTACCCTTTCCCAGTTTATAGGTCTATTTTTTCCACATGGAATGACAGGAAACTGACCTTGGTGGGATCCATCAGTCTTGGACTGTTTGCCATCTGGGTAAGGTTGTAAAACAGCTGAACACTGCATGTGTTCTAGTATATGTTCTTGTAAGTCATCGTCATCACCATTCTCATCATCATTGGCCTGTTTGACGTACATTCGACAGTTGAATGTTCTACTCTTTGTAATTTTACTTGTGTTATCACTCCGCCAGGCTATACCATTTGCTGTGGTTACAACAAAACAAGTATATTAACAATGAGACTGACAATTCAGGCTTGGTATTTAGCAGTAGCACAGAGCATCCACTACCAAACATAATATCTAGACTATCAGATTTATACGATGGTAGTCTGTTAGACCAATGGAAATCTATATAAAACTGTAGCTGAAACTTCACTTGGCTAATTTTTATTTATTTATTTATTTATTTATTTATTACACTTCATCAGGCAAGTCAAGATTAAACAATAATAAAAATTAAAGTAACATGATCAATAGACAACAACAGGACAGAGAGACCATGGATATACCCAAAACACTAGCGACAACATGATCAATAGACAACAACAGGACAGAGAGACCATGGATATACCCAAAACACTAGCGACAAATAAACAATTACAAAAGACAGCCTGTGAAGGGAATGGATAAACAGGTGCCAAGCACCTCTACTAGTGTCCAACCAACATAAATCTAACTACCCCCGGTAGAAGTAGTCCAGGACACATAGACTACTACACATCATATCTAGACTACCAAATTAGCAGTAGTCCAGGACACATAGACTACTAAACATTGTATCTAGACTACCCAATTAGCAGTAGTCCAGGACATAGAGACTACTAAACATTGTATCTAGACTACCAGATTAGCAGTAGTCCAGAACACATAGAAGACTAAACATTGTATCTAGACTACCAGATTTATAAGGTGGTTGTCTGTTAGACCAATGGAAATCAACAGAAAATTTGTAGCTAGATTAAGCAGTTCATTTGAAGGGTTATGTTGCAATCCTGGGTCACTGCATGGTAATACCTTAATAAGGATTACATGGCATCATTCTTAGATTTTAATCCTAATCCGAAAAGAGCCTTTAACTAAATCTTTCTACTAAGCCTAAGCCTAAAAGTTAAATTTGAACCTTACATGTACATGTGAATGTTCAACTCGGACATTCAGGACTTTTGAACACAAATACATATATGGCGATCTCAGTAAGTTTTCAAGGTGTGATCTAAATACACAAAATTTCAGATATTATTAAGACAAAGGAATGATATAATTTGGCCATCAGGGGCACTATTTGAAAGCATTTTTTCGACTAGTCTTGTTTACCCAGACTCCCCTGATTGCAGCCACCCCCAGCAGACAGTCTGGGGAATACAGCCTCAGACTGAGTTACAAGAGGGCTGTGTGGAGATGTTGATCCAAAACATGACCTCTGTAGTAAAAATCATACAGTTGCATCTCTTGCTAAGAATTTTTTATTTAATCTCCGAAACAAAGATGAGTTTTGAAACATTTACATTGTAAACCATGATTTCTGTCAGAGTTAATGAAAATGAAAATTATCTATCATTTTCATCCAATGACAAACTGTTCAAGTCTAGTGACAATTGCCAATGTACATTCCAATCATCAGCACTGTATTCCCCAGACTATCTCAGGGCCGATGGAAATCTAACTGAGACTTTCTGACCAAAAATGTGTCCTGAACAAAGAATTAAGAATTATATTTCTGAGAAGCATACTTGGTTAAGATGTGGAAACTATGGCATACCCTAATTATTTACATAATCAACTTTATCTAAAGCCTACTGAATTATATCATTTACTATTTTACAACAGAAGTATATACTCAGATTGTCGATATGAATTTTTGTCTCAAGATTTTCAGTAGTCTACATACAAATGTACCTCAGACTTTTTGTTTACACTAGACAGACAGACAGACAGACAGACAGACAGACAGACAGACAGACAGATATGCCAATTACTATATGTTTATGTATTGCTCAAGTCTTGTCTTTTCATAACTATACAACAACTCACTCGGCATCCCTACAAACCCCCTATGGGCCTTTTAGTCATTCTGTATTGTTTGAAGTGACTGACCATGAGACAGAAAAGAGTAAATATTGAAAAGAAGGCCAAGTCTATAAAACGAAATTCTTGTAAGCTGATAGCAAGTACATGTACACAGTGAAGGGCAAGCTGGAAAGATTCTAATGTTGACAATGACCTTCACAGATTGAAGAAATAGAAGCTAGTAGCATATTATTTCTAGTTTGTGGACTTCTAAAATGTGATGTAGTGGTTGGCTATCCATTCATATTTTTGTTGCATTGTATTACAAAGTCATGTTATGATTTTGGTCTTATTTGTACATCTGACTGATTTCTCATTACTGGTAATGTTCACATCCTACCCGTGTGCATAGCCAATCAAAACAGTTAACACTGGTGCCTTGCATTCTCATTGGTTACAGGGAGCATAATGTGGTCTTGTTTGAACATTACTGGTAAAGAGATTCAGGTTTATATATAGGTGTGACCGATATGAAAATGTGAAGATATGAAACTAAACAAGCAAAAAACGAAGGTAACAGATTGAATCCAACAACTAGCTGACCACTAAGTCGGCTTTTAGTTATCTTTAAACTTTCTCTTTATCATGAATTATGTGCTTTTATCAACCAATGACCAGCAAAATATTCAAAGTTCTACTTACTGAGTGGCAACAAACATTGAACAAGCTATGCATGGTCACAAACAGTTTGCCCTCTAAACCAATTTGATGCAGACAATTTCTAGTGACACACCAAAATTTGGTGTTCTCCTATCTCTTACTGTGTGGTGATTCACAAGAAATGCCTGTTTTTTTCTCATTTGACTCGCAACAAAATTTGGCTATCATTAGAGGGCACTCTGGTCACAACAAGAATTATAGTCCAAGAGATGAACACCTGGTAATGACATGACCCACCCAATGAAACTGAAATACAGTCATGAACTGACCAATGGGCTTTCAGTCTAATAGATTTCAAATTGCTACTTAACAAACAAATATATGCATGGTCACCAACATGAATTAGAATACAAGTGTTAAACACCTGGCGATGTGATGCCCCTCCCAATCAAAATCAAACAGAGTCATGAACCAACCAATGACCAGCAAGATATTTCAAACTGCTACTTACGGAGTGGCAACAAACATTATCAACACACTGTGCATGCTCACAACATGAATTAGAATCCAAGAGTTGAACACCTGGTAATGACATGCCGCTCCCAATGAAACTCAAATACAGTCATGAACTAACCAATGGGCTTTCAGTTAGGATTTCTAACAATAGATTTCAGAGTGCTACTTACTGAGTGGTAACAAACATTCAACAAGTTGTGCATGATCACCAACATGAATCAATGTGTAAATACTGCTTCCGACCAACTCCTCCTGGAAAGAGATAAACAAAAAGAAAAAATCAAAACATTATCACAACCTTCATTGTAGACTATAGTATATATCTTTCTGGTTTTGAGAAAACACCTCCAACTCTTGGTGCCAGTCAAGTGTCAGAATAAATGAGTGTTGGTTAGTCTCACAGCCACAGATTGAGTTCAGTAATAGCTTTAGATAAACAAGCAATCACTGATACTAAGTCTGCAAACTGGCAATTGCTTACCTTTCAACAAGGTCAAAACCATTTATTATTATGGCATGGCAGCCTGGAGATAGTCAATTGGTTATAAAGTTTCTCCTTGTGTATTTAAAAGATGTAGTGCACAGACAGAGGTGTGTCATCCTGGTTCAAACCATATACTTGGGTATCTTATTATGGCCATGATATGGCCAAATAAAAGAATTGTGTTTCCGGTAATCCGACCAACCCTTGTTTAAGCTGCCAGCTCAAAACATTTTTTACAGTCCAAATAAGGTAAATGGAGAATTTACTTCAATTTCTGTTTTAATTTTCTTGTTTTAATCTTTCTTTAAGTATCTTCAGTCAATTCTTTAAAAAAAATCCCATTCCAGAGTAACCGAATCTTTCAGAAATGTAGGTTGAATTCAAACAATACAGTCTGCACATTGTGTTTGTCTACTTCACATATGAGTGTCTTTTTCATTTACTTGTTTTACACCTCACCAAACTATCACAGACATATCCCCCCTCAAAAAAAAAAAAAAAAAAAAAAAAAAAAAAAAAAAAAAAAAAAAAAAAAAAAAAATTAACAAAAGAGAAAAAAGCTTGCATTCTTTAAAGGTAAATTGACTTTTTACACAAAGACTGAGACATTTACTTGCATTGAAAAAAAAGTACACATTTTTATCATCCCTTTTTTAGGTAATTTTCAGAGGAAAAATTACTCATATTTAGGTATTTCTCATTCAGATACAGTCCTTTTGTATGAGACTGGAGAGTGAAATCAAAGAACCCATATTGAGACTTACACAGGTTTTTACAAATACCCATAGAAAAATATTGAAGCGATACCTAAGACTTTAATCCCCTGTTAAGTATGTTTCTAAATCATGAAAGGGAACTCTACCTTATGCTGTAATGATAGTAAAGTATAAGTAACATGCCTGACAGTTCCATATGTTGATATATTGTACCTAGGTGATGTGAATAAGTCTTCGTCAAACACATACTCTCTATGTCTAAAATTACCAAGTCATATTCTGAATTTTGTGAAAACTATGGCTGCTTTTACGGTTGAACTATCATGAACGTCATGAAACAAAGTGATGCACATATATTGTACTATACAGTATGACAGTTGTGCCAGGTTTGGTTGAAACCAGTCCATGCATTTCAGAGGTGTACTGAATAGATAAGGTGGGTGTAGACACTCTAATGAGGTCTCCATCTTTTAAGCTTTCAAAATTAGTGGTCAAACTGTGAATTATTACAACTAATAATATGGCTGATATTTCACCATTATCACAAAGGTCATAAACAAAGCAATGTGCATATGCTGACTGTAGCAACTGTGCCAGGTTTGGTTGAAATCAGTCCATGCATGTCTGAGGGCATGTTATTATTTTTTTCACAATAATAATTCTTTATTGCAGCTTGTAACATTCTTCAACTTACCTTGCCATATTTCAAATACGTTGTGACATTTTCAGTCACAAATTCAATTCTTCCCTGACTGTTTACAACAAACAGGAACCCATCTAGAGCCTGAAAAAAGAGACAAAAGAAGTAGACATTTTCAGTCACAAATTCAATTTTCCCTGACTGTTTACAACAAACATGAACCTAGCCTGAAAAAAGACAGAAATAGACATTTTTAGTCACAAATTCAATTCTTCCATGACTGTTTACAACAAACAGGAACCCACCTAGAGCCTGAAAAAAGACAGAAGAACTACAAAATCAGTTTTTCCATGTCACTGTAGATCTTCATTACCCAGTGAATGTAGAAACCCATCTTATACAAAAAATGTACATGTAGGTGTTGTATGTGACAGGAACTGGAGGGATTACTCGGTCAAAGAAAAAGACACATTTAGACATCATATTTAATACCCACTAAACCCAGATATTTTTCACCACTAGAAATGTTTGCCTAATTGCAGTCTCCAGCTAGTTCTCAAAGACGGATTCTTACAAATTACCAGACTGGTACATTGTGTTTATATACAAGAAGGTATGTTATAGTCACTACTCATTTTTGCGTTTATGTTTTCCAGCAAAAAAAGTGAAAATAAATTTTAGTGAAAATGCCCTGCTTTACAATGTTTGATTCTGAAGCCAGATTATGGAGTTTCAAATCCCACTTACACATACACGCAGTGATAGAGAGTAAGAAAGACTATCTCTGCATGTCTTTTCTTGAATTTTATGCGTTTTACTGAAGCTCAACAAAAGACCTACACTGTACATGTCATTGTTTGCTTGAGGGCAAAATACTAGTAGCTGCTCTATGCGTATACTTGGTTTTCAAGCACAAAAATGGATAAAGACATAATATACTGTAGTCAGGGTTCCTATGTGTAGTTACAAAGATAACACCTCAGATACCGCAGATTTAGCAAGACCTTCAGGTAAGGCATCCTATGGTTTCATAGTTTTATTTCTAAGAAAAATGACACGTATCAATTTGGTTTTCCATAGAATACTAGTAGGTGAGAGTTTTGTAGACACAGATAAGTGTTGGCTAAAACACTAGCAGTTGTAGACATATGTTGTGCATTTAATAATAACAATATCAAGATTAATTTTTGAATGATTTTGATATCTGACAAATATAAATTATTCATGTGACTTTTGACAATTTGTAAATCTGGGAATTAGACAAAGTATTAAGTGACTGGGAACGATTGGTGACTGATGACGACAGTCAGATAAAATGATGTCTGGGTGACTGGTGACGTCAGACAGATAAAACGATGTCTTTCAAAAGCTGAAGTCTGAGATTAAGAAATAGAATATAGTGATCCACAATTACGTACTATACCATCTTCAATGCCAATTTATTGAATTGAACAGAAAATATGGATTATATATCCTGGTATACTGGTAGTTGTACATCATGACAACTTGTGCCTACATAATTGTTTGTGTGGCGCTTGAAATACGAGTCAAAACATTCCAATCTCCAAATTGCCATTATATTCCCCCAATTTTCATTATCTTTCCTGGTTTTTCATAAATCATGTTTGAGGAAGTATAGATATATTTTTTTCATTCAGCCAGCAAATATTTGTGACCTAATGGGTTTGTCACTATGAGTTGCTAGATGGTTAGTGACAAAGCCCCCTCAGGTTACTTGGGGAATAATGTCTAATCATTTTTCTTTGTTAAGCCAAGGAAAATATGAGTGACCTAAGAAGTATGTTCTTTTGGTGTCAAAGACAAGAATCAAGAAAACTATTGGGGTGCACTACCAGAATATACCAGAGATCTTTGGAGGGGCAAATAACAACATTGAAGAATTCGTGTCAGCAACTAGGATCACTGTGGTTTGCGCATTAAACTTGTATAGAATTTACATATCAGTGTATCTTACATGGCAATCGCCTGTGTAGTATGTGACAGTCTGTGTGCTATGTGACAGTCTCTTGTCTGTCTGTGGTTGTCTCTGTAATCTGTACAATATACATATGAATTACCTCAAGAAGCAATGGTCCCAGTACATCATTTGCCAGAAGAGCCGGTTTACTGGATGACACTTGACACTGCTGCACTGCACCATTGGATTCTGCTTCTGTGAAGGGTAAACAATTTTTATAGTACAACTCTGTCAATAAATTATCTTACAGTCATTGACATTTTCAAGAAAAATTTGTTTTATTTATGGTTAGTCAACATGTTGATAGCTATGAAATGAAAAATACATGCCTTCATATGTAGTGGCTATATGCCAACCTAACCTGTCTATATTATGATCTGTGATTTTGTCTACCTTCACACCTAACTGCTTGTAATACTATCAACATGATTTGAAAACCTATTCTCAAAATGATTGGTTGCAACGAGAAGTGATAGCATTATATCAGACTATTTGATTTAAATGAAGTCATTATGTAAATGAGCACTCATTATTCAGGTGAACACCACAAAGTTGCAAAGAAATAGAAGACAAGAGACAAAGTTGCAAAGAAATAGAAGACAGGAGACAAAGTTGCAAAGAAATAGAACACTGGAGACAAAGTTGCAAAGAAATAGAACACTGGAGACAAAGTTGCAAAGAAATAGAAGACAGGAGACAAAGTTGCAAAGAAATAGAAGACAGGAGACAAAGTTGCAAAGAAATAGAAGACAGGAGACTAAGTCACAAAGAAACAGAACACTGGAGACAAAGTTGCAAAGAAATAGAACACTGGAGACAAAGTTGCTAAGAAATAGAACACTGGAGACAAAGTTGCAAAGAAATAGAACACTGGAGACAAAGTTGCAAAGAAATAGAACACTGGAGACAAAGTTGCAAAGAAATAGAACACTGGAGACAAAGTTGCTAAGAAATAGAAGACAGGAGACAAAGTTGCTAAGAAAATAAACATGTAGGATTACAAGCTGGCTTGTTCCACACCATTTACTGTTTCAATACGTTTATATTATCCCATACCCTTGCTTATATATCTGAAGCAATAAAGACTGACCTTGTTGCTGCTTTATTGACTTGATCTGATTGACTGTTTCTTGTAGAATAGCACACTTGTCGGGCTTGACATTACAACTGTCCATGTTGGTGATACTAGCTGAAATTAGTTCAGCTAGTTCCTCAATGTAAATGTTCTCCTGCTCTCTACGTCTTTTCTCGTTCAATGATTTATTACTGTAAATAAAAAAAGACATGAAATCTGTTGACAAAGACTGAAGTGCACAGTTGAGAATTTCAGGTAACAAATTATTCTCAAGTTGGTGTTTTAATAGAACAAAAGTTTACTTTGACATAATTGTTTATGAAGTTCGTACAGTGAATTTTCATTTTAAGAAATGAATTTGTAGCATTACGATGGTGCTAGACTAAGGGTAGTATTTGGTTGAACGGTCTCACATACATGTACAGTATATTTTGACAGTATCGCACACTATGCCCTCTCGTGAAAGACAAATTTCTTTGCTGAGGGTCAACAATTAAAGTGGGGTTTCGAGTGCATCTCTGCATTGCAAAGAATAGGAGAACACTAAATTTTAGTGTGTCACAAGAAACTGCTGTCTGTAAGTTGTGAATCAATTCTAAAAGACTATTGGAGAAATCCTTGTTCTCCCCATGGTACAAGGATAAGGCCAATTTGCATAATATTTTACATATAAATTTGCATAAGTATTGACATAACATATACATATATTCATGTCTTTCATACTGAAATATTCACTGAGATGATTATACACTCATTCATATACACATGAAAATTTGGCTCAGCCATTCTCATGTGTCATTCACAGAAAACTAATCTTCAAGGATGGTAAACACCTCTGAAACAAGGCAGAAACCTCTGAAGCATGGCTGCTGGGTGGGCTTGGATAGTGTTAGTGCTTGTAACACTTAGTATTTCGATGTAAATATTCTTACCTATGAAGTTTATCACTATCAGACTTTGTATTACTCCTGGCTAACTGTTGATTGCCGGTATTCATTGCCCTAGCAAATGTACAAGGTTACTGCGTACCAGCTTCTTTTTTTTCTATAGATCAGTCACTAATGTCCACTGGCTTGTATGTCAGCCTTCTGCAATAAATAAAAACAAAATAATCTGATAAATAGGAGTTGAATAATGGAGTGTTCCTTCTGACAAAAAAAAGTAACATGGTTTGAAGTCTTTGTGCAATTTTTCACTGTTCTATTGATATGACAGTCATGCCCAAAAATCATTTCATTTTGTACAATGGTATCAGAACACCTACATTTGTACATGTAGAAGATTATCCATTCCTGATCTACAACAGGCAAAAACAAGTGTCACTGGTTGCTTAGCCTTTTTGTGTTAAATTTCTGGTGACATATGTGAGAGAGAGAATATCTGAGTGTCAGTGAGTGATTTGAGTGAGTTGAGTATGTGTGTGTATGTGTGTGTGTGTGTGTGTGTGTGTGTGTGTGTGTGTGTGTGTGTGTGTGTGTGTGTGCAGTAAGTCAGTATGAGTATGTGGTGGCAGAAAACATTACAGATGCATTCAGAAGATGTCAATCAATAAATGTGAATGTGGCCTGCAGAAAATATTACAAACACATCTGGAGCTGCAAACAACATGTAAATTAATTATGTCAGTGTGTATGTGGAGGTAGAAAACATTACACACACACACACACACACACACCTGTGGTTCGCAACATGTACCCTTGTCAGCTTGTGTGAGGAAACAAAAAACATTTCAGACATACCGGCTATCTATATCCATGTCTATTTGGCAGAAAGAAGAGGGAGGAATCAGTTTATGTCAGCATCAGAATGCCAAGATACACTGTAAGGTTGATGTTGATTGGTTAGGACACTACAAACCTAGTACATACAAGGTTGATGGTGATTGGCTAGGACTCTATAACCTATATATTCTGTCTTATTATTTTCATGATAATTTGTATTCGATTGGTACAGAAACACAAGTCGCTTGGACTTAACAATATATGAATAATGTACATGTACATTTACGATAAGACTTCCTATCTGGTCCTCCCGTTGTTTGTGTATATCTATTCACAGACAAAGTACATTCCCTGTCTAATGTGAGGTTACTGCTTGTCAACGACTTCTTATATTTAAAGTTCAGAGAAGATACACAGCAGATTTCAACAAGAGTTCCAAATATACAATTGTATTATAGGGCCGCCATCATTACATACAATCATACACGTATATATACATTATATAAAGATAGCAGTGTCTACATGTACATACAAATGTATGGACATGATTCCTTCTTCTGATGTACTTTTTTCCAATGGTATAATATATGCTAAAACCACAATAAATCTCATATGGGGTTAATTAACCTTTTGGTAAATGCATACAAAATTTAGTGATCTCTACTGTATCTGTATAAATATGTTGAATGACCTGATCACTGATTATACATGTATGCTTAATGGAGAGAGAAAGCACTGAGTCGTGCCGGATGGATACCTTACAGGCATCAACAGTTCCAGTTTTAACTATGCTATCTTCCAGCTTGTTCAGGTCTACATTTGTTTTATTGATCATGGTAATGTAAAAATGAGTTTTTGAAGATGATAATTCTAATCTTAGAAGGTACATGTAGTCCTGGGTAGTTAGTTCCATACTTATTTATATTCACTGATCTCAAGTAGAATTAATTTACACATACATGGTTGTAATATTGGGGAATAATAATAATCACAATAATAATAATCATAATAATAATAATAATCATAATAATAATAATCATAATAATAATAATAATAATAATAATAATAATAATAATAATCATAATAATAATAATAATCATAATAATAATAATCACAATAATAATAATCATAATAATAATAATAATAATAATAATAATAATAATAATAATCATAATAATAATAATAATCATAATAATAATAATAATAATAAAGACGATTTGTAGTGCGCCTAACCTCGCCAAGCTCTAGGCACAAAGGACAGAAGCAGAAAGGAAGTAAGTAATGATGACAAAGTGATTTACTGCTTGAAGAGATGAGAGTTGAGCGAAAAGATACATGTAATAAGGAGTTGGAGTACCGGAGGTTGGATGAGAGTTTGTTCCAAGTGGATGGACCGGTGAATGAGAATGATCTTTCACCAAAGAGTTTTGTGGTTGCACAGGGTATTCTAAGATGAAGAGTATCAGATGAGGACCTGAGATTTCTTGTAGGGCGATACTGGGGAAGAAGTTCACTGAGATATTTAGGTCCGGAACCAGTAATCGAATTATAACAAATTGTTGAAATTTTGTCATGTATGCGAGATGTGATTGGCAGCTAGTGAAGTCACACCAGGAGGGGTTGTGTAGGATCTGCAGAATAATATCTAATTATAGATAAAACAGACCTCTAATTGATATAATGTCTAATTATTGTGAATGAAGTATACATACACGATTGTTGGTTGTCTGACTGAAAAAAATGATACCTGAGTTACAGCTAGTGTAGCTTTAACAACAGGATGTGATTTGATGTATCGCATCATAGCAAGTTCTTACATTGTTGTACACATCCCAAGTTTTGTTGAATTCGGCTTATTTGCATGAAGCCAGAGGAAAAAGTCTTTTGTAAACCATGTAAATTTCGCTCAAAAACAAAGTTTTGTTTGAGCATCCTTACAGTAATACCTGGCGAGATTTTCAATACAGTTAACCTGAAGGCATACCTATCAATTGGATGACTACTGCACAGAGCACTCCACATGCAAATGCATGGTAAGGCTTATGAGCTCTTAGATGGCAGCAAATCAGAACAAGTTGAACCCAAAAACTTACTATATATGCATAATAAACTCAAAATAACAGTTTTTACTTCCAAACATCACAATTTCACAATAACCTTGGCAGTCAGACAATTATGAGAGTAATTCTATACATGTACGTCTACCAGATCACTGTTTCCTAATTTTGAATGCTTATCTGATATTGGCCTTTAAAAATAATACCGGTAGTGTGGTGACTACATGACAAAGGCAATACTTATACCATGCACAGACAAATTGAATAAAAAATATGGAATAATACAGTGTATATCTATTCTATGTCATGACAACACATGCCTACATGTTTGTATTTCACTGGTTCTGCTGTGTTCAAAATATGAATCAAAACATTCAAAATTGCCATTACTTTCCCCAATTGTTCTTTGCTATTACTGGCGCTGGTACACTGTTATTCTCCAATATTTTTCTTCATTCAGCCAGAAAATACTGGTGACCTAAGGGTTGTCACTACTCGTCTAGTGACTGGTAGTAACAAAGCCCCTTAGGTCACTCGTATTTTCCTTGGCTGAATGAGGAAAACTACAATGTACATGTATTGGGAAATCACATCTAATTACACGCACCCTTTCCAAGATTCTACTTGTGTGTTGCATGCCGACTTGTTGTATCCAATACGCCGTATTCCGGTTATCGAAGAAGCCCCGAAAAGATAAAAGATATGATTGTTTGGCCACTAGGGGCGCTGTTTTAGAACCGGAAGTGAGGGCCAGAATTGTAGAGCATAGAGTCTATAGGCATCGTAACCACTGACTAAAGATTTTCTGTCATTCCCCGTAACATTACGCTATAATATTGCATTATCGCCCATCAAATAACGAAATAGCAAATTAACCTCTTGTTCTCCTAATATTTCGCGTAAGTTTGGCTCTACAATTCGACCGTGAGGAAAACCCAAAAGTAGCAACATTTTGAAACGGGTAGTACACTGACATCTCACTCACGTTTTCAGTGTGACCTCGTCCATTTGCGTTACCGTTGGAGAAATTGTAGCGATTGCTTCCAGTCAAACATCGGAACGGAAAAAGGTACAAAAACAGAGGAAAGAACCCTCAAAATCACAATATACGCTACAGTTATTGCAGCTTGTATAAAACCAATCTGATTAAAATCCGATGTAGATGTCGGCTAATCGTTCATTGCTATTTTACTTTCGTTATTGTGCCTGAATTGACCTTCGTGGTACATGTTTGATCGCCTCCTCTACCGATCAGGACAAAAACGTAAACATGTACCACGAAGGTCAATTCAGGCAAAATAACGAAGGTAAAATAGCAATGAACGATCAGCCGACATGTACATCGGATTTTAATCAGATCGGTATAAGACATGGTATGATGAGTGAACCACGTAAACGTTACATGGAAGGCCGATTCATTGAAGGGGTGGGCGGTGTGGTACATCAATCATAATAACAATATTTATGATTCGTTGCCGACTTCAATGGGTTTTTTTATACACTGATGGTCCTGAATAAAGAATAGCAAGCTAATCAAAGTGTGATAGTAAAGATGAGTATATCAATACAAATATGTTTATGCCAACTTATAACCAGTACATGAAATGTTTTTTTCCGGACAAAGTTTTATGATTTCACCCGTGGTACTACACCACTGTTCTAATAAACAAGAAAGGCCTAAGTATGCGGCGACATCAGTTACAATATAAACATGTGGCTTGGTAATTGTCGACCGAACTCTCAATATTGCAATGACTGTAGCTGGAAGCTGTTCAATCTGATTAAAATCCGATGTAGATGTCGGCTAATCGTTCATTGCTATTTTACCTTCGTTATTTTGCCTGATATTATTTTTCTTGGTACATGTTTACATTTTTTAGCCTGATCGTAGAGGAGGCGATCAGGCAAGCTAAAAAATGTAAACATGTACCAAGAAGGTCAATTCAGGCAAAATAACGAAGGTAAAATAGCAATGAACGATCAGCCAACATCTACATCGGATTTTAATCAGATTGGAAGCTGTTGTCAGATTTGTAATTTTCTAATCGTTCTTTTGTCAAGCAACAGACACCAGTAAGGTAAAGAAATATGTTTATCATGTCTACATCGGGTATATTTCGAAGGTCCTCCGTCCAACTTTCAATGTTTCCGCTGTCGATTAGTTCTATCTTTTGATGCTTGACATCCACTATTCGTCTCCTCTTCCGTTCTCTCAGAAAATTATCATTTTCTAGTGTTTCAAGACCAAGGTTGACAGCATTTCTGGCGATATCTAGTAGATTTAGAAGTAGTAATTTTCCACTCTTTTATGAATGCACAGAGTTCTTTTACGCCCATTTTGTTGACAGCTTCATACATCGCCATACTATTAGATGCCATGACGAAAATTCTGGCCCTCACTTTGTCAGATATGGTGCGCCCTCTCGCGATACTTTCCTGCGAAACAACCGGAAGTTCGATAACCGGAATACGCCGTATTGTATGTTTAACTTGTTTGTTTTTTAACTTCTTCTTGATTTGACATTCCTGAATTTTCACTTCATAAAGTAAAGTTTAAAATTCATGAAGAGTCCACCATAAACTTCTGTAACACTTATTGCACTGAATAAATCAGGTTTTACAATACCTACATACATCTACAAGCACTTCTGTACTCTATAACTACTCAAGGTTAGTATAAGTTCTTGATAATGGTACTTCTTGGTAAAACACATTCACAACCATTCAGGAACTTTAACCAGGAGTCAAATTTTAAGGTCAATGATTACAGTAGTCTGATTTAACCAAGTATACTTGAACCGATCAATTGATTGCCCGACCAATTAACAAACAAACTGATTAAACAACCGACCGACCAATCAAGAAAGTAATGCATAAAACACCAAAGTCCAGAGCATTGTTTTGTTCAATACACTGTAGCACTGAATAATTGGACAACAGCATACATGTACATGTATATAAATGTATGTGTGCTAAATGTTAAAGAAATGGATCTTGTAACAAGCCAATGCTAGAGGACTACCAAATAGCAATAATTTACATTGGTAGATTTCACCTACTTACATGTATCGCTTATTCTGATATTACAACTTTGGTTCAATACCCACAAAGTACATTATACATGTACATGTACATTGTATGTTTTGAAAATCAGTTACCAGTACATGTACATCAAAATATGTTTGTTTTCTGATATTGATATTGAAATTACATGTACATGTGCTATAGCTTGAGTTGACCAGAGTCCCCTTCCCTGATAACATTATATGATACAACTATTGAGAAAACACACTAGCTTGACCAATGTTCATCTCCTCTTTCTCTGTTGTGGTTGTTACACCGAAGGGAAAACATTCACTTACTGTACATATACATACCATGTATGTAGCATGCAACTAAGGGTGGTGTGGATGTAAAATTTCATTATGATACTACATTGTACCCCTTACTATCTCATAGTGTCAGTGAAGTCCCATTATTAAACTTAAGATTAAAACATGAACACAGCAAATATTTGATCACATCCCTCATTCCTGTTACTGAGGGTACATGTCTAAATCCTTCTCAAATATCTGATTTACTAGACTAACTGTATGTATACCATGGTTTTGTACCTACCATTGTTTTACACTGTTTGTACAATCTTGGAAGATTCACCCGATAAAGACACAAAAGATGCTTGTTTTATGCCAGGTCTTGTCATAATGGACTTTTTATTTCCATTTAGCAGAATATATGTCCTCCACAAGAAACCTGACATTATTCACCATGACATCAATGAAAATTCAAACTCATCATCTTTGGTTGCCTAGCAACTGGTTGTCATTCATTTCCATGCAACTGAGCCATTTTCCTTTCTTTTTTTTACAATGTGGAAATAAATCTGATTACATTGTATCAGATGTTCGTTTCACAGAGCTCTCATTCCTCCTACATCAACTATATCACTTTCATGTGCTGGCTGGATTTTTGGTACTCAATACAGCCTTTCACACATATAGGTCTGAACAACCTTGTTCACATCACATTAGTATGACAATTTAGGTGTGCAAAATAGTTGTCTGGCATTGCTATATGATAAGTTGGTAAAAAACAAACAAATACATCATTTTATTCCTTATGGCTCCACTGATAAAATAACACTAACCTGGGATTCAAACATTGGCCTTTAAAACTGCACCTGGAATACTTTTTTTTTAAAACTGCAGGTTTGTAATATACAGTGACTTATGGGAATATTGTCAGCATTTTTTTTAAGGGCGGTAAGTAGTTAAAACTTAAATGAGTTCCCAACCAAATTTAATAAATACATTTAAATCTAGTTCATATACGGGGACTGTGTTATTGGTTACAATTGTGTGATTGATTGACAAAGACATGTTAATGACTGTGGGTGGCTGTGGATGAATTTTAAATTACATCTCATGCATCTCAGGACTTCCAGTTCTAGAGTAACAACTTTGACTATACTGTGAGTGAAGGTATAAATCATAACGATACTGTATAGGAACTAGACTGCCTGAAACAGTCCCTTGGCAAATTTTTTCTGTCTCATAATTTTAGTCTTTACCCTCTCATTTGATTGGCTAGAGTAGTTTGTGCACCTGTCTATCATTCTCTCTCTGTTCACTGTTTAGTGACCACATTTCAGGTCGATAACATTTGAGCCCTGGCAACTGACACCAGTCCCTTGGGAGGCTACTACATGTACATGTAGTAACTGGGAAAAATAAAAAAAAGAGTTGACTACATTTTCCTTCCCAAAATTTGAAATGAACAACAAATTTAAAACATTTAAAGATTATGAAACCATATAGGGAAACCTCCTTGACGAGATAAAACAAGTCTCCCAAGGGACTGGTGCCAGTCTAACTGCATGTGGGGAAAGGAGGTGAACTGACTTGAAACGGATTTTGAACTGATTCAGCTTCCATGGAAAGGGCTGTGTACAGTAATATAAGTGGTGAATACAAAATCAAATAAAGTTTGTTGTTTAGTAATTTGTGGCATTTTTCATTTGATTCAGACTGCTCCTAAATATTTATACATTTGTATCACTGTCTACATGTACAATCATATACCTGTATATAATTCTGTAGCTTTAATTTACTACAAGTAAAGTAACCTTATCCATGTACATGTACAATTATACAAGACCTCAAAATTCACATACTGTTCTGTAGTTCACTGTAATTGCTTCCAGAGACAGTCAACAATTTTACTACTATTAATCTTCGCTTTGTGATATAAAATACCAATGTTTACCACTCTTACTGTCATTCATAATAATTGCTTATTGAAATAATTGCCATTTTTCTCTATTTAACACGTACATTGTATGGCTATTGTGCACATAATGATAGACAAGTTACAAAGTATTCACAGCTGGCTGGTTCACATTTTCAGAGATGGAGAATCACTGATAAAAGCTTGTATACTTTACTTGACACTGATGCAATATCATTTTTTGTATTTATTTCAGCATGGTGGCCCATCAATCATTTTATGTATATATATCCTACTCATACATGCGTATCTAAATTTTATGAACAAATATTGAATAATTTGAGTGTTTTTTTTTATACTACTTGTGGCTGGCATTTTACCATAGTTGACAGGTTTGTAATCTCTGTAAAATAGTTCTTGTCACAGTCCCTCTCATTTTTGGGTGACAACTCTGATACATTACACTGGTGAAACCTACTACAGTACACATGTTTTTAACATTTCTCATGAGTAACATCAAGTACTTGTTGTATACCATGTTACATGTACATGTATGCATGATTCCATCTAGTGATGGCTTGAAAACAATAGAAAGTAATCAACATAATACAATATACTGAGATTCCTACACCTATTTCTTTTAATATCATACCCTGATGTGGATGGTAATAGTATACATTTGTATATGGGTGGCATGACATACCAGCAGTGGGTGCTCGCTTCTTTACAAAATATCAGCTGTCGATCATTGCATATCTCTGCTAGACTCTCCCTCACAGTCCTCACAGCATCACTATTAACTGTTTTGTATGTACCAATATCTACCACATAATTGTACTCGAAGATCCTTGTACTGTGTGTGCCCTCATGGACTACATAGGGTTAAATAATTTGTTGATGTGTTACTGTGACGCTACTTTTCCGTGTTACTGCAATGCCTCAAGTGTTAACAGTCCTCGGGGCATCGCAGTAACAACATGTCACTGAATGATTGGCCCTATGTAGTCGATGAGGGCCCACAGTAAAAGGATATTTGAGTACAATCACTGTATGCAGTAGATGTCATTGCATGTCCATAACATGGCTCATTTTCAGGCCAGTGTAGTTTATCTAGACTACATGTGTATGTCGATACAGGCATTACATATATCAACATGTTCATAGTTTGTGTATAGTATGTTGTAATCTAGACAAACTTGTCTATTTATCTCAATATGGATATTATCATTTATATTTCATATCAATGAATTGATGTCACTATTTTTTATGGCCAATAGACTTGTACATGGAAACACCAAAGAGCTCTGAGACAATTAATCGGATGCAGGCCCAATTTGCTAAGTCACTGTTATACATGTAGAAGCAAAGAAGTAGTCAAGGATCTAGCCGGTTACTTGGCAACCAAAGCACGGAAGGAGGAAGCCAGGAAGACCAAATCTGACGTACCCGACATTGTTGCCCCTGAACTTGAGATAACTATGGCTGAACTTGAAAAAGATACATGTATGCAGGACAGACATCAATGGAGACATATTGTGAACAACTTCTACGGGACCTGTCCTCCGGATGACTAGCCAATAGTTTTAATAGCTCCATCCATTCCTGAATTAATTTGAAACTGAATTGATTAAGATAAATTGGTTTGACACAGTTTTCTTTCTTCACTACAAAACTGAGCAATGGGTTTGAATTGTTTCTTTTTTGTGTTGTTTCGAACCGATTTACTTTTAATTGGTTTGAAATCATCCTAAGATAGATTTTGTAGTTTCGAACCAATTCAAGCAAATGGGTTTTAGTGCATATGAGGTCATGAAAACTAACTTCCATTCAATTTCAAACCTATTCAAAATTACATGTGGGTTTAAGGCTTATAGTTTATATGGCTTATTTAAATTAATGATCCCTAGTTTATGCTAACAACATTATAATGTATTATTGTTTATATAAATGTGGACGTTACATCAATAATATGTATAATATTTTTTATGGTCAATGATGTACACATGTATTTCAAATGCTAACTGACTACATTGTACATAGTCTGCTAATGTTCATGTGGACATTGTAACTAAATGATATGGAACATTTTTGGGCCAGTAGCTAGTTTATGAGACATGAGATCAGTGATATTAGGCCTAAAAAATAATTGTTTGGTCTGGTTACCCGACCCAACCTAGTTTTTCACTGCTGACCCTAAACTTTTTTTTTTTTTTTTTTTACGTATTTTTACCATTCGGATGGATGGATGGATAGTTGGATGGATGGATGGATGGATGAATGGATGGATGGAATGGTAGATGGATGGATGGATGGATGAACGGATGGACGAATGAACAAACGAACGAACAAACAAACAAATAACTGACTGACTGACTGACTGACTGGGAAGGACACATTAGCAGATGAGTGAATAAATATAAATGAATTTCTAGGACACATACATAAATATTTTAAATAAAAAAATGAATGAATATATCACTATTAATTTGCTCAGTTCCATTTTTGTGATGTATGTACAGATAATTATAAATTGGTGGTGTATCATATTACAGGTGTACAAATAAGTATCTGATAAACACATCATACATGACTGCACTGCTATTGTTGTCAATGACTTTACTACATTGTAGCAGTATTCATTAGCTAAATTAGCTACTCATTGTATATATATACATATCTAGTCACATTCACATTGTGTGTCTTGAATTACTCACTTTAATAAAGGAATCGATAATCAAAATGATAACATGTCCTCGTTTCCATGAATAATTTAGTATTGCTCTTGAGGATAACAATAGTACATACAATTATTAAACAAACACACACTGATGAAGTTTTTAATTTTACTTACGAGTTCTTTGAAGAACAGCACACTTCTCAATAAATTGTCAGTAATTAGTTCATCACCGTATTGCTATTATTTTCCTATCATTTGCATACAGGTATGAAATGTTTTCGGTATTGCAGTACATGTGCAAATACATATACCAGCTATGCATGTGCACATACTGGCTCAATGTTAAAATTACCACAGACATCAAGTTTGTCAACAAAATGTACATAGTTACATGTACAGAAACCTGTCAATGCTGTACGTATGGAGATTTTATTATCATTTTAAGGCACAAATGACAATATATACGACACTAGACAACATGTAAACAAGTACATATATGTACTTACTCAATAAAGACAGTGTCTGAAGTTGGCCCATGTACCATGATCAACATCGACATCAATAACATCTGTTGTCACTGTACGGTGTTATGTAGAAACCAATACCAGTACTGTGCAATGTACTGTGTACTACATCAACAGCTGAACGTACATACTACAAGTTCACAATTTCCTGATTTTTTGTTCAAGGGATTTTTTGATATCAATCAATCAATCAATCAATCAATCAATCAATCTATCAATCAATCAATCAATGAAAAGAATTTGTATATCACCAAATCCAATACAATGTCATGTGTTATGATACCATTAATAACTAGAAACCGTTTTCCAGTATGATTTAGACCCCTGTACAACAACAAGTACGGTACACATCCAAAGAGCATGTAGAAAACCACAGTGACTACCAAACAATGTCACCTCAGGTTTATTCCTTTGTATTGAGATAGGTGAATAATTCAAGGTAATCCTGACGTACATGCACTCATGATTGCTGGTAATTTGGATGTCGGACTGACGTAGGCAAGGCCTTCTAACTTTGTCACACTTAATCTACATGATCATCACATGACGTAATTTCCTTACATGGCAATATCTACATCCAATCAAAATGTAGTATTGTAATAAATATAAAATCTTGGCTTTTGAGTTTATGTAACAGTGATACATGTACATATTTAGTGAGTCAGTGAAAATCTACTGAAATTCTCAAATCACTTTCCAAGGCCTTATACTTTGTCATACATGTACATGTCTCTATGTCTATGCTATGCGAGTCGACATGCCTGCCCTATATTAGCTAAAAACAACATATACATTGTACATCTATTAGTCCCTCCACATTGCAATTAATATCTAATGTTGGCTACTTAAACTCAGATTTTTAGAAACAGATGTATGCATGAAGGTAAAAATCTACCAAAATTCTTGTCACTTTACAACAAGGCCATATACTTTTGTCACACATACATCACACATGTATCTATGTTGTATGACATGATTGCCTAGATACTACCTGTAGCTAGTATCACACATACATGTACATGTATATGACATACATATAATGCCTATTACACATTGCTATGCAGAGTCACCTTGACAAGGCTATGTTTCAACATTTTGTAAAGGGTATACATGTACATATGTAGAGGAAAATCTATCGACATTCTCTAGCAAATTGTGACAAGTCAATGTTTCAGCATTTTGCAAAGGGAATACATGTACATACATGGATAGGGGAGAATCTAGTAGTGTTGTCTAGTCACTTTACATGTACATGTACATTGTACTACATGTAGGACTTTCTAACCAGAATAACATGCAAGGTATATATAACACATACATCTTGTAAACAGCTACATGAGATTTTGAATAGACTAAATATTTGACTATTGCATCATGGGTATTGGTATTATAAATAGTTCCAAACTATCATTTATGGTAATGACTGTGTTCATGTTTTATTTGGTCTACATCCCCACTATCCAAGAGATTTTACAATCCATTCTCGCAAGCCAGGTTTATTATTTCTGTGAGAGGCTTGTTATTAACAACAAGGACGTTGCCGTAAAACA
This sequence comes from Glandiceps talaboti, assembly GCF_964340395.1. Classification (NCBI taxonomy): domain Eukaryota; kingdom Metazoa; phylum Hemichordata; class Enteropneusta; family Spengelidae; genus Glandiceps; species Glandiceps talaboti. The sequence continues at coordinate 19,475,896 of NC_135561.1, read as the reverse complement.
GGCCGTGGTTTGCGACGTACAATCTGGATTGACTGACATCATTGTCAAGCCAGTCAGCCAAGGCTCTGGGGCTACACGTATGCATACATGTACTAGTTCAGCCCATAAAGACTCAGCTTTTGGGCTTGACACTGCTATTTGCCAGAATTATATACATGCCATTATGTCACATGCCAGATAGACAAGCCTCTGGGCTGTACATGTACACCTACATATGTACATTTATACATGCACATCATGTATAACTTGTATGATAAAAAGTCTGTACTGGGATTGTATAATATTTCATCCATTTATCACAAACCATATACAATATAGTAGACATATTAATTTACAAATGTCTCATTTTTTTGTCAATAATGTATGGCCAAGTGAAGTCCCAGGACCATGTTTCAAAACAAAATGAAAGGGTGGATAAATAACAGGGCAGACAAAACTAGTTAGTAAGACTAAGAGTCACTTTTCAGGAATAACAGTAACTGTACATGTAGTTTTTGTAATATTCTGTGTAGCTTTATATCTATAAACAGTATATTTCCAAAATACATGTACATGTAGTACAAAAATATACATGTAGACATACAATTTACAAATGAAACAAACACATTAATACAATGTACACATACATACACACACCCACATGCATACCCACCCACATACACACATTCACACCCCATACCCCCTCCCCCTTTCTCCCCCCTCTCTCCCTTGCTCCCCCTCCCCCCTCTCTCCCTCTCTCTCTCCCCTCTCTCTCTCTCCCCTTTCTCTCTCTCTCTCTCTCTCTTTCTTTCTCTCTCTTTCTCTCTCTCTCATACACACACAGACAGACTCTCTTACACTCCTTGCAAACTCATCTGAAATCCGTGGGTGGGCCAATGCAACTTGTACACTGAGAATATTCAGGTAATGATGAGACTCCTTTTTCTTTGTAGGCAAATACACACGTAGTAAATGAAGTGAGGGTCATATCTCAGCCAGACAGATTAAAATTAATACAGACTTACATATACATGTACATATAAGCCTTTTCAGTTACAAAATAGATAATTTCACCTTCATCAGACAAGTGATCAAGTTACTTGTAATTTATATGTATATGGCCTACCTGTCCTAGAATAATTCAACTTTCTATCTATGTAACAATAAATCACTATCAACACAACTAAATATCCATTTGTCAAATTAAATAATAATCAAATCAAAAGTAACCTGTGATCACCTAAAAAGAATTACATCAAAGCTTCCATTTCTCTCTCTCTCTCGCTCTCTCTCTCTCTCTCTCTCTCTCTCTCTCTCTCTCTCTCTCTCTCTCTCTCTCTCTCTCTCTCTCTCTCTCTCTCTCTCTCTCTCTCTCTCTCTCTCTCTCTCTCTCATTTTGACGAAATATGTTGTCGTTCACTACCTATGTTTGTCTAAATACCGATAGTGAGGTCAACTCAAACGAGGCTGATGCACTGTACAATATATTGCCCACAATTCTCTCTGATTGGTATGCTTGGAAGTTTCTTATTTTATAACTTCTTCAATAACCCATATTTGTCAACAATTTAAGCATAGTAGTATGTTTGGGAATCAAAAATAAAGTTCTAAATTTTGCATAAAAAATGTACAAACAACTAAATGAAACATGTACTTTGAATAAAACACTTTTCAATGTCAAAGTATCACTAACTTGGGTAGACAGTTTGGTATGTAAATTTCTTTTGTCATACCTATTCAAATAAATCTATATCTTTGGCAAAGTCATAACAGGTGCATATATTTTCCTTAGTTTCGTAGAAAATAATTTGTATATCTTTCAAGAAAATCTGTTGACAAATTTCTAAAATTGCTACTCCTACAATAAATCATTGATACCAGAACCAATGAAAGTATATATTCAGAAACTCATCAGTGGCAATTCTACGTTTTGAAAATGGCAAAAATATTCTAACAAAACCCTGTACACTGATGAGATCTGTCTGACTTCAAGGAGATGATGTCCAACAGTACAAATCAGAGAGAGTTGTGGGTAAAATATTGTACAGTGCGATGTAGCGTTAGACGTGTGTGTGTGTGTGTGTGTGTGTGTGTGTGTGTGTGTGTGTGTGTGACTGTGTGTGTGTTTATATAGGGACGAAAGATGAAAGGAAGTCCAGTGATGTACACGTACATATACATGAAAGGCTAGCTAAAGTAACAGGGATAACCACATGCATAATGCACTTATATCCACTAATTTCCCACCTCCTTCCTGTGATTTTAATGACAAGTACTGGTACATTATTTGTAGTTGTGTACTTTTTTCCTTGTTCATGTACAATCTACATACATGTACACACAAACAGAAGACATATCAATTAGAATTCATGTAGCTCTGCTGTGATAGTTTTCAGAGCTCAATTACACATTCAAACAACTTCTGATACATGTATGTGTATCATCGAGTGATGTGAAATAAAGTACAGTACAATTATTATTGCTGTTACTCTCATGCAGGAGTCCCTGTCTCAATTTCTTTGACTCTGTGGATGGATCAATAACTAAAAGTAAACTGAGTGAGCATGTAATAATCAGTTCTGCGCTGTCCTCAGTATACAGATACACTTAACAAAGTGAAAGACCTACATCAGGGGTAGGTATCAAATATTAGTTAAGAGCCTGATCGATATATATGTACAGTGCAGCTCACATAAAACATCACCTGAGTGTGCACATCACAAAAGGATCATTCTTGCACAATAGGGGTGCTAACTATGCATTGATGCACTGTTGTTGTTGCATCATCAAAGCATCTGCATTGAACAATGCTTGCATCTCTGATACAAAATAAACAGCACTTTAGGTAGTGGGTGGTAGCGGTGCCTCTCTTGTGTGGATGGACATGTACATGTAATTATCCGATTGCTGCTGTTGTACATGGTCTGAAGGTACAATTCATAATGTAAAGAGAACCAAGTGAATTTATGCCATCTACATCTGTTTTCCTTTATTGACATTTAATATTCTTTAATGGATTCAAATTCAAGGACGTCCATTTAGGAAGTAAAATCGATGACTGAAGTTGATGTAGTAGCCGGACGATTTGAAAGGTCTTTGGCTTTTGGGAACAGACCTTAGAACTTAATTATGACAAAAAATGCCAGTACATTGTATTATTACTATTGTTACATTGTATTGTTACATTGTATTATTACTATTGTTACATTGTATTATTACTATTGTATTATAGCACTATTACTATTGTTCTTTCTGATCTATTCAGCAGGCAATTTGAGTTGTCACATTGTTCTATTGTTGTGAAAGTTACAGTTTACAGAAAACTTGTGTATTTTCTTTGAAATTTTTCGTCAGAATTATGTTATTTATTGTCTAGTGCTATCCTTAATTGAATCTCAGGATCTCTCTTGATAGATGATTCAATAACATGTTGGCATCTATGGATGTACATGTAGACTATGTTATCAATATCATCTCGAGAATATCTGCCAGTGTATTCAGCCTAATATATGACTCGTTGTGATGGAAAGTTTATTTGTCAGGGAATGCATAACAGGACATACATACAACTTGTGTACATTTACTCCAGTTTCAAATGAGAGAACCCACAGTAGAATACAGGATGTCAAGAAATGCATAGTGGCACATACATGTACATGGACAAAATGTAGTCTCAGTTACCCAGACTATCGGCGCTGGGGGGGGGGGGGGGGGTCTGCCTATGAGACCACCCCAAACAAGAGTCTGGGGAAATGAGATTACAACTCACCTGCGCAGGAAGTATCGATCACAGCAGTGCATGCTGGGGAATGCTTCATGTCTAACATTGATTGTAGGCTAAACGATTTAAGTACTTTCATGACAAGTTATCACTTCTCAAGCAGCATACAACTGAACTACAGCAAACAAGCCTCGTAAGCTCAATGTTATGACTTGGAAGAAATGTACTGTGTGATCCCAGCGTGAGGTACATGTAGTTGAAACATGGTTTCCCCATACTCTCATTTGGGGTGGTCTCGTAGGCAGAGCCCCCAGTGGTGACAGTCTGGGTAACCAAGACTATACATGTACATGTACATGTAGTTGCCAAAAGAACCGACTACATGAAAATATTCAATGAGGGAAAACCACAGTGAGAGTTTTCAAATGATAGAAACCCACAGTGAGAGTTATCAAATTTGAGTATATGTACATATATGTGCCACCCTTTGGGGTGCATTTTCTAGCCTTTTGTCAAGGTGGGTCTAAAATGGGGGCTGGGTTTCCAGCACTGGCCACACACCCCTACCAGAGCTGGCCACAAGTACCATCTCTGGGATCAGGAACCCACATGAACATGAGTTTTTGATGAGGGAACCCAGCATAGAACAAGAACAACCAATGAGAAAGTGGCACATGCACAAGATTTGTTATAAAGGAACCAACAGTGGAAGACAAGTTTTCAGCAAGGGAAAACATAATGAACACAAGGACTCACGGGAACCCACCTCGGAAAATGAGGTTTCAGGATCACATCTATACAGTGGAATATACAAGTTGTCCAGGCAAGGCATAAAATAATACAAGTTGTCCAGCAGTGCATACATGTAGTAGAACACATTAGTTGTCAAGGAATGCACAGTATGGTTGTCAATCAGGGAGAACCCACAGTGGAAAACAAGTCACAGATGAAATGCAGACTTATCAAGGGAACGTATAATATGAGATCATGCATGTTGAGGAACACATTAGTTTTCAGGGAATGTACATTTGTATGTAGAGGTATGATTGTCAATCAGGGAGAACCCACAGTGGAATACAAGTTATGGTGGGAGTACAAGGTAGAAATGACTTGTCATGAGGGTACCCCACAGTGGGACATGTTGATGATAAAGGGTACAGTGGACCAGGCGATATACTTTTGATAAGAGTGAGGGCATGTCAACTGGATTCCATATCAATGCTAGCGGACTGGCTATAGTGTTTCATAACACACTGAAGGCACGCACTGCAGGATATGATACACTGTAGATGATCCCTAAATGGTCTATGTCATGTCAGTGCTTCTATAGTAAATCATGGGTCATTTGATCCCTATCATAGTCATCTGCAGCTGGTGTGATGTGGTCCCAATGACATCATGATAGGATCACTGTCAGCATGACGTTCAACATATATAAATGTATCTGACATTTCTCCTTTCTATGTTATTGCTCTAGATGTGCTTACCTCAGCAGAAATCGATGAATCAATGTAACAGATACTTCTACAGTTTTCATTATTTTTTTTCTCAAAAAACATATCATGTGACTCTGAAGTAAAACTGTTTTATCTTAAAAGGTTAACTTCTCTATAGTCGCAAAAACAGCTGTTCATGGTTGAACAAAAAAATTACACAATCTGTTTAGTTTCGTATTGCTTTTACAACATACTAGTAGTAAAGAGTCATGTTACAATCCTAGGTCATTGTAATAGTGATATCTTAAAGGGGCACAAGCTGAGTTTCTACGTTTTTGGGATGAATTTTTGCTACATATTAAAAGCACCCACAGTATTCTACAACGTACCTACTGAATCATACTGTAATCACCACTTGCAATTGACTGAACTCAAACCTGCTATTAAGATATACATGTAACTTATAAACCCAATGACGTAATTTATCATAGTATCAAAAAATATTCATGAATTTCCTTACTATGCAACCAACAGTTCTAACCATGCCAGAACACAAAGTGCAATGTCATAGAAGGTATGCATCAACATTAACATTATAGTATACTATTACTAGAATACAAAAAATGTAGTTTTATCAAAGTTTTTTTTTCACATAAGTGAAAAGATTATAAACTCAGCTTGTGCCACTTTAACCATAGACCCTACACGAAAGGGTCTATGCTTTAACCTCTTTCTACTGGGGTGGGGAGGGGATGGTGTATTTGTCCCCCCCCCAAAAAAAAAAAAAAAAAAAAAAAAAAAAACCCAAAAATAAAAAAACAACAAAAACAAACCAACAACAAACAAAAAAAAACAAAAAAAAAACAACAACAACCAAACAAACAACAAGTTGGGAAAAACATCATTTAATGATTCCATAGGATCATACTGTTGTTTTGGATCAACTTTTTTTCTATACATGTACACGGTAACCTATGCCAACGACTAGTTTTCACATCTAAATAATAATTCTAATCCAAAGTAAATACGGTGTAGGCTGTTATTCCCAACGAGTTTTTCCCAAATTTTCACTAAACCCCACACACCAGCTGATGTACTATGTAATTATTTAGGTAGCCCTGTTAATTCTATTTTTCTTTCTCTCACCTCACTGATTGTTCACAATTCTACATTGTATTATGTCATACAACACAGAACAAATGTATTGGCAGTATCAAGCAGAAGAAGCCACAACACCATGGCTCTGTCACAAAATCTTAATACAATATGTATACTAGGCTGTATGATACAGACATTCATGTCACGCTATCATCTAGAAGCCTGATAGGGCTGAATAACATGACATATCGTCTTTATGTACTCCAATCATGTATTCATTTGTGTTCATCTCCGAGTGTTATAATTGGGCTCTGAAACCTTTTACACTTCCATGTACTTGGAGACAAGACACTAAACATTTGGGATCTAGTGGTTTTTTCCCTCTTAAAGGCAAGGGTTTAAATCCCAGGTTCTCACATTAGTGTTATCTTATCAGTGACGCCATGATGATCATATAGGCAGTGTTTTATTTAAGGGCGGTAAGTAGGTAAAATCTACCGGGGTTCCCACATCATTTTACCTGGGTTCCCCACCTAAACTATGATACATTGCATGGGAAGCACTACCAGTTTTACCTCTTTCCCCCTTTCTGTTACCGGGGTTCCCAAACCTTAGCAAAAACACTGTATAGGATTATTCTTTTTTTATTTTTTGGGGTCAACTTTTCTACAGTTTTGTCAGATGAATGCTTACTCCTTTTTCAAAGTGGGCCTTTTTAATACAAGGTGATGTCGGGTGAGATTTTCATTCTTTACAGAGGGTCTTTTACTTAGGAGTTTCAAAGGCAAAGGGTCTTGGTACCTTTGTTGTTTTGTTCTGGGAGAACACTTCAGCAGAGTTCCTCCTATGCTACAAATTACATGCATAAGCTAAGTTAACATCCTGTAACGGGACGCAATACTGTAAACTCAAAATGTACTTATTTTGTTTTTCCTTGCCATGGACCTCTAATTGTTAGCCATTGTATTCATCGGAAGTATACATGTGCAGTTAGTTTGTAATGTATACACTTTCTATACACATCATTAAGTACTGTATACTAAGGTGGTTAGCCTTCAAGTATTTTGGAACAATATCAGGTGATGGCAGGTTTCCAAACCACCATTGATGTGTTCAACAAGACCAAGGTGGTCTGTCTATTCATCTGCCTATTAATATTATTAAGTAGGTGAAGAGAATGGGTGGTTGTTGACACATTTATTACTCATTGTGACAAACCACTATCATTATAACAACTTGAGAAACCATATCTTTGAATAAAGGGTAATTGGATGTTTGCAATGCAGCTGGACCACAACATGATAATTTTTTCAATTTGTTTTATTTGTGATATGCCCCTTTTCTGAAATATTTTCAAGTGTGTTATTTTCTTTTCTTTTCTTTTTCTATTAATTAGGAATACCTACGGGAACTTTTCCCATTTACAGGCTCTAAACAAAGTAAAATGGAAACACAGACACACACACACACACACACACACACACACACACACACACACACACACACACACACATTCAATACAGTATATCATAAAATAACAGCACATCTCATATTAAATGTAAATACATAGTAACCAACTCTTGAGAAATTCTGGAAAGACAATAAGACTCATATTTTTGCAAGGACATTTTAAACACCCCTACCTTTGTACTGAGTTACAAGTGTAAATTGTTCAGTACCTTTGAACATAGGCTAGTTCTTGCACAGTATCATTACCATTTACACCTCCATTCATAGTCTAGTTCCTATACAGTATCATTACCATTTACACCTCCACTCACATAGTCTAGTTCTTGTACTGTATACAGTATCATTACCATTTACACCTCCACTCACATAGTCTAGTTCTTGTACTGTATACAGTATCATTACCATTTACACCTCCACTCACTCACTCACTCAGTCATGGTTTAGTTAGAAACAACAGTTGGCATCTAGACTACTTTGAACATTACTAAACATTGGATTTAGGGCCTCTTAATTGATTGATTGATTGATTGATTGATTGATTGATGAGTATGGAATACAATAAAGTAAACACTTAAGGCCAAAAAAATAAAAGGATTTGTTTCTCTTCCTCGTAATCTGAAATCATGCATGTCACACATTTTTATTTCATTTTCCCATTTTCGCCAACATCAACATTTAACGACAGATACTGTATTGGAGCTGCAAACAGCAGAGTAGTATTTTAACAACAGATACTGTATTGGAGCTGCAAAAAGCAGAGTAGTATTTTAACAAGAGAAATGAGAGCCTTTAATATCCTAAAGGAAAATTGAAGGTGGGCTTATTTTTGCCTTAATCCACTTGTATTGATTACTGCTATCAACTTACGTATGATTTTAGGTGATAAATAGCATCTCAGTAATTTATTCAACTTTGAAATCTTGTAATGAAGCCCTACTGCACTTGACATGTGTTCAGCCATTTTGGTGATTTCCTGCAAAGGTTTATGGGAAAACTTCTTGTGATGACATCACAATTACTACTCTCTTTGTCTTGACACACTTTCAAGTTGTTATATGAGGATTTACTGAATGTTGTTTTTGCAAATAGAAGACTTTGATTTCAAAATTTACCCATGCTACATTTATATTCAAAATCACCATCAAATAATGAGTTACATGTAATAATATGGCAAAATTTTAGATTGATGATAACATTTCCATGGCAACAAGACAGTAAATGGCCAATTTCTGTAATGATTTGAAAAGGACCAGAAACAAGTTTACAATCAATAATTAGTAAATGTACAGGGGAATTAATCACATAGAAAATCATTTTATCCACATTTACCCCCCCCCCCCCCCCCCAATGCAAACATTTATAGAACATCATTTTAAATGGTCAACATTTTTCTTGAAAATGGAAGACTGAGCCTTGAAAACCAGTTAGATTGTACATGTGTACCAACTAGTATATGTTATGTTATGTACACTGGACAGTATAAAATGTGATGATAAAGATAAGAACAAATGAACACAGTATATGTACACAGCAATATTTGCATGTATGGAGACATAAGTTACTATATACACACATACATTTGCATCAGCTGGGCATACATATGTGAACAGATGATAAAATGAAATAACATTCCTGTACTTTAGGGCCGGCTGTACTAAATGCTATGTTTCTCATGAGCTGATAAGTAATCTGAAAGCTTTAGCCTTTGGTATGCTTGTGTAACCACACTCGCTACCCCAGTGTGAGTGAGCACATCATATAAGTTGAAGGAGCTCCTGAATCTTTCAGGTTAATGAGCTGACTGACCTTCTGATGAAATATACAAAACTTATGCCCTCTATGGCAGGATTGGGAAAAATCATGTCACTGATTTTAAGATGGTGACCCACAAGAGCGTACCTGACCTTTCGGTATTGCTAATTGCTGAAATTCAGGAGCTCTAGAAAACAAAACTGGTTCAGAGTTTCCTTCTGACTTCTTTAATTATCATTTCCAGGTTATTACGAATGTTAAAGTACATGTATGATTATGAAAGTATCACAAACAAGTGCCCAAACACTTCATTTTTTAAAATACTTTTTAACAATTTTTTTAACCAACTGACCAACCTGGTGTTGTTACAATGAGAAACACAGAATTACATGCAAGTACGGTCGGTCAACCTTCCATGACCACCCTGCACTACTGAACGAGTAAAATTTCATTGATTCCCTTATACATACATCTATGTTGTATACACAATGTTAACATATGATTTCATGAAAGTATTAAACAGAAATCAATATGTTCTCTTTTTACTGCAGTTGCAAGTTAGAATTGTAAGCTGGGTATTTGCTACGTCGATATTCACAAATTTTATGTCATGATATCAGCAAAACAACAGAATCAAATATAACAAATATCTATATACAAATTACCAGTCATTTCAACAAAAACAATAGAAACCAATCAATACAACAATATATTCTTTTCATATACAAATTAACATTATCATTTCACCAACACAACAGAATTCAATCACTATGACAACAGATTCTTTTCATATGCAAATTAACATCATTTCACCAACACAACAGAATTCAATCACTATGACAACAGATTGTTTTCATATGCAAATTATTCAAATTTGTCATTTCACCAACACAACAGAATTCAATCACTATATATATAGAACAGTACATTATTTTAAATGAAAATGACAATCTTGTCTACCTGTACATGCTATAGGATGAAATTTACAACTTACACTATTCAATAGGGAACTTGCAATCCAGACTGAGCATGCTCAGATACAAATGACTATGGGATTACCTGTGGTTATCGTAATACCTAATCTGGAGCTACTGATAAAATAAACCTTCCACAATGGTCAGGGTAACTATGAATTGATTATCTGTGGTTACAAACAATGTATCAACATTGTTTACAATACTAATTGATTAGTATAATTTATCATCACATTTCCCATGATGCAATATTCAACATGGCGGGTTTGCAAGTTCCCTATTGAATAGAGTGATGACAACAAATAACAAATCTGTCTGCAGAAATTTCTCATCGCAGAACAACTTTTATCAGCTCAAAACAAATGTAAAATTCATGACTTGAAACAGATCTCGTTGCTTGGGGGCAGTGGTTTTCAAAATAATGAGATATCGTTGCTGTCAGTACTCCTGAGATGGTGTCTTGCTGTATCATAGCAGCAAGTGACGACAATGTTGACATTTTCTCAAACCACCTTGCCTTCAGTACATGATACATTGTACTACATAAGTTGGTATTTAAATGTTGAAAATGTTCATTGTATGCTATGTTTATATTATTTATATTGCTCTGTGTACCAGTGTGGGTGTGTACATGTTGTATATTACACACATTTGTGAAAAATATTGATCAATTATCAGTGTTGTAAACTGTATGCTAGGCTTCATGAAAGCATTAGTTGCATTGCTGCGTGATCCACAGTGGGTATATATACACATATATATGTATAGCCATAATTACTAGTATTTAAAGTTAATACCTCATAAATTAGTTTTTATGTTCATTTTAAGAGTACTATTATCATAAAATAACAAACCCAAACAAATTTATGAACAAAAGTGTACAGAAATGACAGTTCAGTATTTTTTGTTCGTTTTACTTCTGTTGAACTCAGAGCATAAATTATTTACTTATAATCTATATTTTGGCTAACCCAGTCTGCCATCTCCCATTGTTATTGTACAATGATATACATGTACCTGTACAAAATGTAAGAGAGCTGAGTGATTTTAGCCAATATATATGTAATACATTGTATACTAGGTTTAAATTAGTTACATTCTGAGTTTGGAACTAAATACGATTCCAGAGAAAGGAAACAGTGTTTTGAGATGTAAAGTTTAGTATGTTCATACATGTACATGTAACTATATCTGGGTCTTAGAAACATGCATACATATCCGTAATTAATACATGTAACAAGTACATATGCCATACATTATTTTTTTATGTTCATTTTAAAGTACTGTTATTGTAAAATACCAAACCATTTAATGAATTTTATGAAGGGCTCATCTTTCCATCTCGATAATGTTGGTCCTGACTTGGGTATATTTTCCATACACAGCAGTACAAAAATGCATGGATGTAGAAAATAGCCGGATGGTGGAAAAAAATTACTGTGTGTAAGCAATAAATTTCTGGCTGGAAAAATTGTAAAACATGGAAAAAATTGTCAAACATCGATAATTATAATAAAAATGTTTATTTTGTGTTTTCTGACTTATTACAATCAATCATAATTTGATAGCATCAAATGTTTCCCTGACATTGAATTTATGTTGAAATCTCCTTACCTTCACTGTACAGCATTCTTTGATGGCAACTATGGAATTACAAAATTTATGTTGAATCTCCTTACCTTTACTGTACAGCATTCTTTGACAGCAACTATGGAATTACAAAATTTATGTTGAAATCTCCTTACCTTTACTGTACAGCATTCTTTGACAGCAACTATGGAATTACAAAATTTGCAAAAATGGTGACGGCAGAGGCCTCCTGTGGGTCTCACAATCAAAAATTTCCCAAACTGTGGGAGGGAGGAAAAAACCCCCACCCTCATGATCACACAGTGGTCACCACGTTTTTCACACACAAAACTTCTGCTTATCAAAACATTTTTCCCATCAGTCACTAAAATTTTCTACATTCCTGAAAAATGGAGCATTGGGTTGTTCAAATTCATATTTAATGACATCGAAACATTTTTACTGTAACAAAATTACAATGTTAATGCAGAGTTTTTCATTTGAGGCTTACTGTGTCTACATAACAGTAGTTTTCAATTAAGCAAAGTTTTTTTGTTACGATTTTGAATAGATGTAGTAAAAGTTAAATTTCCTACAAACTATTTAGTGTATTATTAGTGACTAAACATACATGTATGTGCACAATTCTGTACAGTATACTGTTTGCACTCTCAAAACTTTCCTTTCTGATAATATCTAATTTACATGTTTTCTATCTACAGGTACCAAAAATTTATGTGTTCAAAATAGCCACATTCATCAACAGTTCTGTCTGTTGCTACACTATTGTAATGTGAAGATATATGCATTGTGTTTTTCTGGGTTTGACTTTAAAAATTTGACAAGTCTTGTAGTCTACATTAAAACTCTGTTCTGTTGTTTGTTGATAGGCATATGTAATATTAACAGAATGCTTGATTACCAGTGTAGGTTCTCAGGTATTTGTAACTGTGCTGAAATGTTTCTGGGCTGCACTTTTACTCACTGTGCTCATCAAATTACAGTTACAGGAACACCAAAAGCACAAGTAAATGTACCTGTCTGGAGTACACCAGCTTACAGTCATGCAAAATTGTTATATTTATTTCCTACTATAAATAATAACATTGTTTTTGTATACCTTGTGTTTGTTTCTTGACAGGTGTTATTTATAACACCTTTGTGAACACACAGTACTAAAATACCGTAAACCTAGACATTTCTGCTACTTGAAAATTTTGCAATTTTACAGTTTTCAGCTATCTACTTCTCAGACTATTTGTTTTCACTAATTACCAGATTGGTATATTGTGTTCATGGACAAGAAAGCATTTTAGTAATGATTTAATTTTTTCTTGTATCTTTGTGTTTTTATTTTCCAGTGAAATAAGTGAAAATAAGTGTTTAGCAAAAATGTCCACATTATCTAGTTGATGGAGGTTGTTCCACATACAACTTACATGTAACAATTCCACCTAAAAAACATTTTTTCCACCAAAACATTTCTCTCTTTTGCATGGATGTAAACTGAAATTTATGTATTACACTTACACTCCTACATGTACATGTACGTAGCTAGAGATTTCCCTGTCTTTCAAACATCAAAATATAAAGATACAATTTTTTACAAAGAATTTTGGTAATATTTCTTTTATATCACAATATACATGTAGATATCTAAATTGTACAAAGATATTTAAAAATCAGAATTGTCCATGTATTATGATAATTTCCACACTCAAAATATACAAACATAATTTTTACTAAAAATGTCTTTAATTTTTGTATCTTAGATTGAAATATAAAAAATGTAGATTGTATCTACAACCATTTCAAGGATTTTCCATGTGTTTACAAACTCAAAACTTAGAAAAACACAATTTTTACCGAATTTTCTGTAATTACTTCCTCTTACATTGATAATTACATCTGTAAGGTAAGTCAGGATTTTTTCTGGTTCTAAGATCAAACAGCATACAGAGACACAAAAAAATTTATGGAACACAACAATTTTGTGTGATAATATCTTGACACGAAATGGCAATTTACATGTATGCACACCATCAGACTACATACAGTGGTTGCCATAGTATTAGTATTCAAGTACATGTACATGTACATGTAGGTAATCATCCAATCAAAATATTGACATGATTTTGTTTAAATTCCTCCTTTTGTGGTGAAAATATTCTCATTCCAGTGGTTGGTCTGCAATCATCATTTTTAAGTTTGAATTCCATCCAAAGTGATCTGTATGCACATGATATGTATGCAGTTATTATCTACATACATGTACATGTATGTGTGTTCACCACAGTGCACATGCATGCACTGTAAATACATTAACAACATTTGGGTGATGTAGTGGTTTACACCTGTATGTCAGTGATAAATCTATCATCCATGACATAGTCTCACAACAACAGAAGGTCTACGAAAGTCAAATTAAACTCAAAGTTTGAGTTTTATGGAACATAATAAACGGTTGAACGCTAACCTTAGCTTGCAGGGAAGTGAATTTTTCAAAGCTTTACAAAAAAGTATTTGACAATTCCATTGTAGTGCACCCCTGATGATATTGACGAGACGTCAGCAAAATTTGAGATTCACTTCCGAATAAAGTAGAAGTAGAAATTGAAGTAGAAATTTTCTTTTGATATTTGAAAATCCTTTGTGGTATATCTACAAACACAAAATCATATCTTAAACATCAGTTTTAGCCTCAACAAAAGCCATGAATGTAACATTTTTTTTATGTTCAGCACTCAATAAAAAATAAAATTTTACCTTGTATTTTTCATAGCAGCTGTTTAGGATTCCGTCACTTTGTCTGCAAATGTTATGCATACACACCACTTCATACAAATATACATACAGTATACAAATACCATTCATATGCCCTTGAAATCATGATATTGAACATTTTTCTTAACTTAATGGATATAGAACCGAATAGCCATCCATCGATGACAGCCTCTGCTGAAGACCTTGACAGTGCTACTTTCTGATGAATAAATCATGATTATTGGACGCACCGCACATGTAAATGTCTTCGTCTGGACGTGAACTTGATGTCTACAAATTCATTATCATGAAATTGTCAATTTGATGATGAAAAGCTTTCCCGCACATTTTCTGAGAAATTCATTTCCGTGATGACTAAAATACTATTTTTTTGAACTCTTTATAATGTTGGTGGAATTTTGCGAAGAGATTCCCCAATCCTTTGTTCTCAGGTTTATGAATTCAATGACAAGTCTGCTGCACAAAGAAAAACTCTCAATTTTCAAGTAGATTTATTGTCAATATGCATGGGGAAAAGGAAATGTTCTGACTTGCAGTTGTTCCCTCATCTGACAGATGCACCTTTTATAAAATCACATACATGCACATTTCGACTTCAAATTTCAATGAATTCTTAATAGAAATACTAGAGTCCAGTCATTCCTAACAATATATCATTTAAGTTAGACCATTGAAATCTGGAAGTATCTTTCTCTGGCTATAATATCTAAATAATGGAAGCTTCTGTGTTCGATTTCATTCGTTTATCATTATCATAATTTTCTCTCAATCACATGGAACTGATGTCAGTATGTACAACTTTTCAACTTGCAGTGAATGTATATCATATTTATTTATTACTAGTATTATTATGATTAACAACATCATTTATTGACCTTCAAATCCATACAAACTTGTGAATGTTTAGAACTATTCTTTTTATTTTCATGTTCCATTTTTTATGATTTTTTTCATTTACCATATGATGAAACTTAGTCATACATAAACACATTATAGGATTTTTTCAACGAAACGATGGAATATACATGTAATTATCATCTTCTCCCCAGGTTCTATTGCCCATGTACATTATATGTTTTATGTCCATATATATAGAGTACATGTAACTTGATTTCTATACCTGTGGTTTCTTTATAGTTACTATTCACTTCCTTATTTAAACAAATACTACTTTTTATGCAAATTTTTCCACTTTTTTTGAGTGGTGACTATCCAAATGGTGTGTGTTACTAAATACAGTTAATTTGCAATATAATATTGTGTGTGCCCCCAATAACATAGAATTACTTAAATTTTTTTATCCATGTGTATGTAACATAACACATTACAAATTTACATGTACATTTTAACTAAATGCATATTTCAAGTATTTCTTGTTTGGCAGCAATATTGACCAAGCACGTGGCAGCCATGTGACTGAAAACAGATTATTTCCTATGCTAACCCATGGTTGTTAACACTCAAAATCTACAATGGTATAATGTGAAAAATGTAGCCATCTGAGGCATGATTGCTATATATGTATCAGCTAAATACTTCTTGACTCAACTGACAGGCAGGGTATATCGTCATTTCGTCTACATGTACAAATGTATGGTACATTGTACATGTATGAAAGTACTGGGAGGATATTGTATCTAGACTACCAAAATAGCAGTAGTCCAGGACACATAGACTACTAAACATTGTATCTTGACTACCAAATCAGCAGTAGTCCAGGGTACATAGACTACTAAACATTGTATCTATACTACCAAATCAGTAGTAGTCCAGGACACATAGACTACTAAACATTGTATCTAGACTACCAAATCAGCAGTAGTCCAGGGTACATAGACTACTAAACATTGTATCTATACTACCAAATCAGCAGTAGTCCAGGGTACATAGACTACTAAACATTGTGTCTGGACTACCAAATCAGCAGTAGTCCAGGACACATAGACTACTAAACATTGTATCTATACTACCAAATCAGCAGTAGTCCAGGGTACATAGACTACTAAACATTGTATCTAGACTACCAAATCAGCAGTAGTCCAGGGTACATAGACTACTAAACATTGTATCTGGACTACCAAATCAGCAGTAGTCCAGGGTACATAGACTACTAAACATTGTATCTAGACTATCAAATCAGTAGTAGTCCAGGACACATAGACTACTAAACATTGTATCTAGACTACCAAATCAGCAGTAGTCCAGGACACATAGACTACTAAACATTGTATCTTGACTACCAAATTAAGTGGTCCAGAACACACAGACTACTAAACATCATATCTAGACTACCAAATCAGCAGTAGTCCAGAACACATAGACTACTAAACACTGTATCTAGACTACCAAATTAAGTGGTCCAGAACACACAGACTTCCACACATTGTATCTAGAGTAGACAACCAAATTTATTAAATCTATAAGGTGGTAGTCTGTCGGACCGATGGAAATGAACAGAAAATTGTAGCTACATGTATATTGTATTTGATCACCAAGCCTACAATGTAGATGTACATACATTACATTCAAACCCCATGTAAACCATGATTGTAAACCACTGTCACAAATGCTTTACTGCATCAACAGAAAGTAAGCTCTGACTTGTAAGAACGATGTACAGATGCATTATTATAATGCGTGGTGAATAGGAAACCACAGAAATCTTACATGTACATGTACACATGCAGCACATGTGGTACACGTGACCAATCAGTTAGAGATAGTCTTTCAAGGTTATGCAATTCCAATTTCAATTTCATATAATTCATAATGGGTATTATTCACCTTTAGGGTATAAACCGAACAAAAGAAGAATCTCACTTTTCAGACATGACAACCTATAAATCTACAATGATTAATTTCTGGCTCCAAATGTATTTCCCTCATTTCACTAATGCCAGTTACTGTTGAAGTCTCAAGGAGACACTTTATCATCTTGACTGAAATAGTGAAAAACTGAATTTATAGTTTTTTTGGTTCGTTTTTTTTGGGAGGGGTGGCGAAATATATTTATGAAGCATATTAAAGGTTCTTGCAATATTCTACAAACCGGGGCATATTCAAAGGCCTATGATTCAATCCCAGGCCATAGCATTAGTATACTGATTACATGTGGTCATTCTTTTGTTCTGGGCCAACTTTTTCTGTAACTCTGTCAGACCAGTTTTCAGACCTAGATTTTAATGCTAATCTAAAGTGGACCTTAAATTATCACATGCTATGGAAAGAACTCCAACCTAGTATTCCAGCAAAATATAACACACATTCTCAATTTTACTTGTACATGCATATTAAACTGCTGGTGAAACTTCCACTGCTAGCATAATGCTATCAACTGATTTTTAAGGTAAGGGTTTCGATTCCAGGTTCTCCTATTAGTGTTATCTTATCACAGTAGAGCCATGAGGATTACACAGGATTATTCTCTTGCTGTGGGTCAACTTTTTCTATAGCTTTGTTAGACAACTGTTTTCCACACCTAATTTTTAATCTTTTTTCAAAGTGGGCCTTTAACAATGCAAGAGGACAATTATTAATGGTATCGAAGGTATGCACTGCCAACATTTACACGCAGGAATAGTTCAAAGGCCAAGGTGGGATTTAAATTCATGTATGAAAACAGTTACCAGACAGAACTATAGAAATAATTGATGTTGAATATAAGAATGGTCTCTCATAATCTCTATGGTTCCCCTGATAAAATATTTAGTACTCCAAGACTGTGGGATTCATACATTGGGGTTTAAAGGCCAATGGTGGATTAAAATTAGGTGTGAAAACAGTTACCAGACAGAGCTAGAGAAAGAGTTGATGTTGAATATAAGAATGGTCTCTCATAATCTCTATGGTTCCTCTGATAAAATATTTAGTACTCCAAGACTGTGGGATTCATACATTGGGGTTTAAAGGCCAATGGTGGATTAAAATGAGGTGTGAAAACAGTTACCAGACAGAGCTAGAGAAAGAGTTGATGTTGAATATAAGAATGGTCTCTCATAATCTCTATGGTTCCTCTGATAAAATATTTAGTACTCCAAGACTGTGGGATTCACACATTGGGGTTTAATTGATGTTAAACAAAAGCATTTGATTGGTACATGTACAATGTATGTGCCAATTGAAGTGAAAAGAATAACACAATACATAATACACACAGCATACAAAACAACTCCATCAACTTCTGGATTTTTGGTTAGAATTAAAGTCCTTGAAGATACCATACTCTGGAGTATTAACCTGTCTTTTATATTCACACACATTTGTATACAATCCTCTTGTAAAAGCTATCTGTATTGTTCTCTTAAACCTTGTTCCACTTTCATGCTTTCAGAGCGTCTATTTACCTGCCTATCTTTCTTTGTCAGAGATGTGTACACAAGTACTGAATTCTTGCAATAGCCGTTCTATTGGAGGTATTGTCATTCCTTGACCATCAATTGCTACGATCAGTTTTCTTTCTATCATATATCGAAAGGACAATGGCAATTTGCAAAATGGTTTGCATAGGAATAGAATGGTAATTTGCATAATACATGACTTTCGTTGTCTTCAGTCGTGAGGCAGTTCAAAAGTCATTTGTCAATAAATACTCCTCACCAGTGTTCTCCCCAGGAGCAAGGATGATGCATACTTTGCATAATTATTTAAATATCAATGGCATACTTTGCATAACAGCATATAATAATAACCTAATTTTCATAATGTATCTTTACATTTACAAATATTTTGTTGTTCTCTGTCATTACAGATAAATAGGAAAACTGATAGTACATTTTTCATGACATTTCCAAATACATACGAATTTTATTGTTACAGAAAACTAACAGGACAATATTTATTTTATTTTATCTTTATATTAGTGATACATTTACTGTTTTCTTCACTGCAGATGATTATCAAAATCATAATACTTATTAATATTTCATGTTTTACATTAGGTTTACATATATATGTTACTTGCATTTGTCATTACAGATAAATTTGATAATATTTTACATATTTTTTATTACATTTATAGCACTGGCACTACATTTGACTGTTTTCTTATTATTTCATATAAACACTGAAATAATGATACTTCTCATATTTTATCTGAAGTAGCATGGATGACTTTCATGATAATGTTCTCCTTGTCAAACAATATATCATCTTATGATGGGTCAGGCGAGACACATATGGAATTGTATTCAATAACAATATTCCAGAATGAGTCATAATAGGTCTACATAGTACATGTAAAAAGGGAACTGTGTTTTAGTTTATTGACAAGAAAGTTCACTTAAATTAGCTACATACCAGTACAAGTATATATAATACAAGTAGAAAATAGGATAGTTTCTGACGTTACACATATTCATTTTACTTCCACTTTATGTATAAAAGTCAAAACGTCTAAACATCAGTGACTTTTACTACCATATGGGACTTTACATGTTCTTAGTATTGTTAACTTTTGCACCCATATCCACTTTTACACTTCTGTTTCTTTTGACTTTTGAAAGAGTTCCCTAAAAGCTAATTTGACATGCCACTGACGTACAGCAATTTCTTGTGACGCACCAAAGTTTAGTGTTCCACTAACCCTATGAGGTGACAAGTATGCTCTCAAAGTTTCATGTTCCAATGATCCCATGTGGTGACCAGTGTGGTTCTAATTCAATTTGACATGCTACTGGCAAACACAAATTTCTTGTGACGCACCAAAGTTCAGTGTTAGCTAATTGTTGTCGTTCTAACAAAAGTATTAAGTTACATCATGTACTCAATGCTATTGCGAAGGTTTGGAATCTCCAGTTACATGTACATTAGGGTAAGTCTTGCATAAATTAGAATTCTTGTACTGTCATACTGTATGTCATGTGCAAGTGCCTCAAATTACATTGGGGTAAATTTGGTACATTTGTATAAATTAGAATTCATCTACCGTTATATTTCATGTGCACCTTGCAAGTGCCTACTCAACTGTTCACTGCAGTTAATAGGGTGCTGTTGTCTGTCATCATACTGCATATATACATCACTGACAGTCATCACCTCACCTTAATAGACCTGTTGCCAGTTCCAAGATAAATTGCGCACCTCCCAATACAATGCCATGTATGTACGTATACCCAGGAGGGGGTTGCATGTGCTACTCAGGGAGATGGCTGTCATCTGACTGTACCCTGGGTTTACCTGTAAAATTCACCTCTGTAAATGATAGCGTTTAGTCTTTGTTATATCAAATCACTCATCATCAAAGAGGTCACCATGTCTTTTCATCATTTAAAATGTACGGTAATAAAGACAAAACAAGACTTGTAACAACATAAGTGATGTCCTCTAGCGCAATGCATCTTGGAACCAGAAAATTGACCATTGGTAAATTCTAACAACAACAGGAACTGACAAGTACATGTACTCTTCCTTCTAATGCCAAATTTTACTAACAATACAAATGTACATGTACTAGATGTAGTTGGCACTGATGCATTTATAATGTCTACATTGGTAAAATAACACCTATTCACTAGTCTGGATGCCAACTGTGGTTTCTATAAACTATGAGTGAAAGTATAAATCATAATGATACTGTATAGGAACTAGACTAACTACATGTACTCACATACATGGTGGTCTGAACAAGTTAACACCATGACACCATAAAACATACTCCTAGTAGTGAGTAGTGTTTCATTGATACAACATCAGTAATTATTTATGAGTATGTGTGGACATATCAGTTAATTATGCTTGAATAATGATCTCAAGTTCCTCAAAGTATGTTGCTTCTTCCAACAGTGATAATATTTATGAGCATAATAAATTTATTCCAAAGTCAATAATTATTTACCTTATTCACAAGATACATTACATGTACAAACACCATAAAGTTATCATTTCAGTGTTTATATATCTGCAGACAACACAAAGTTAAATGCAATGGTCTCCCTGTAAATTTACCCTAGGTACTAAATCAAAGTCTAAAGTGTATGGTAGTACCCAAACTTTAGTTATCATATTTGTAAGATAGTTAATCCCTCTCCTGGTATGAGGTCATGACGGTAATTTAATACTCAAAGTATAAATGTACAGCGTGTAAAAAAAGTATGGGAAATCATATTCTAGCTCTTATATGACGTTTTACGATTACTACGATCATCGTGAGTTTCGATGATCATTACGTAGTAATCGTAACACACCGTACAGGAACTCGGCTAGGTAAATCATGGCACCATGTTTTTCATTTTCTTGTCATTATGATTTACAACTCTTAACTTACACCGTCATACATTTTATCTGGGCACATAATTTACCAATTGAAAGACTATGATATGAAGGAATTCCCTCAGATGAAAGAATGTCATTTATGTACATGTAATACTAAAACTATTGGTGATGAAATCCATGTTAAAGAATAATGGATTGCAGTATTAATAATACATCTGTTATTGAAGCTAGAACCCAATTAAACATTTTTTTCAAAAAGAATATTTCAAAAGAGTTCAAATGATGATTTTATCATTAATACATTTAGCTTTGGAAAATTCTCTAATTCTTTATTATCTTGAATTCTTCATATTCAATACTGTAGTTTAGTGTTTTGTACATATTTTTATATCTAATATTTGTGTTTTTGTTGTTTCTGTACATGTGTATGTTATTTTTCATTCTACAATGTAGATAATATATGTTTTACATTATTTCATGTCAAATAAAATACAAATACTGTACTGTTGTATACTTTACACTACACCACACTACACCACACCACACCACACTACACTACACTACACTACACTACACTACACTACACTACACTACACTACACTACACTATACTACAGGACTACACTACATTACACTACACTACACTACAAACTATACTACACTACACTACACTACACTACACTGCACTATAAACTATACTACAGGACTACACTACAACACTACACTACACTACACTATACTACACTACACTCTACTACACTTTAATACTATATTGTATTTATCTGTCAATATTTTATAAATCTACAAATTTCTGTGGTTGTATGTAAAACTTCAGACATTTGAGTAGTAGTGTCATGTATTGACAAGTCCCATTTACAATGTAGTGCTAAAATTGGTGGGATCTTTTTGTCTAGATTAGATTAGATATAACTTTATTACAATCTATAGAAAATTGGCAATTCTATAATACAAAGTGTAATAAAATTGTATTTCATTTACAAGACAAATATTGTAAAATGTTAGCATACATGCTGTATTTGAGGGCACAAAACTTGAGACAAAACAAAATTGTGTGTCCATGCATACATCTTATCTCTTTGGCTTTATAAACTGAGATAAGATGTAGCCATGAGAGAGATAGGAGGATTTTGTCTTGTTGACCTTACCAATGTCCACTACTAGGGGTGATGACACACTGACTTAGTGACACTACTCTGATTGGGTAAGCATGTGTTTGCTTTGTCTGTGTGGTATAGAATGGGACTTTTCACCTCAGAGTAAGATAAGCTTCAGGATAGCCTTCTACAGAGTTCTGATTATTTATCAAGTCTACTATAAAATTTTGGCTCTGTTTGGACAGAGTCAAACAAAATAAACATGCTAGTTCCTGTTCAGTACATGTATACTGTGTACACTATGAGGAGACCAGCCATGGTGTTTTGATGATGGAAGGGACAATGTTACCATGGAAACAATTCATTGTTTTTAGCATCAGATACAAACTACAGTACACATACAGGACATGGCAGTCTCTCTTGTATTAACACTACATCATGTACACAAGACATGGCAGTATAGTCTGTATTTCTTGAACTCATTGTAACAAGACATGAAGGCTCAGAACCCCACCCTCTTGAACCTTTACATGACAAGACAGTCTTATAGAACACTCCCATTCTTATGAATCTTTCAAGACATGAAGGCAAAAGATACAAATATAAACTGCTACACTTATATACACCTCAATTTCTTGGTGTTCATCTTCCTACAAAATTCTTCTCACCTTTTCCTTTTAGAAATCTCCCCACCCCTCCTTCAGAACAAAAAGGCTTTAGGAAATGCCAGGGCTACCTACTTCATTCTAATTTCTATTGATTCATTTGGTCTATTTTTATTCTTCCAATAGAAGCCTTCCCCCTTTCTCAAATCTTACAGGATACATCAGCTTAGAGTCTCCTACATGTATGTGTGAATGTTACACAGTAAGATAGTTTAGCTGCCCAGTATGGTGTTCTCACTGTGGTTTCTCTACAGCGGGGAGAACATAGCATGGTAGAAACCTGCCCAGTATGGTGGCCTAGGTTACAAGGATGGTTTTATCACTGTGGTTTCTCTATGGTCAAGAGAACACAGTACATCTTATATCATAGTTACATGTATTAAAGCATGCTTTGACATGACTTTTGTCTGGACTTAGGAGAAAAAAAGAAATACTTATGTAAATTGTATACAAACTGATGTCTTCTTGTCTACAGTGGCTTTCACAAATGTCTTTCAAGCAATTGAATCTCAGACTACATCTAACTCCACTAAGTCTAAAAGAAAACATTAACGTGGCAGTCTTTTGTACTTCTTTAATAACAGAAAAAAAGGCCAAATTGAATTCTCTCGTTGAAAGCTGCCAAGTATTTCACAGTCATTATTGTTTATTTTCAAATTTTTTTGGGGGGTGGGGGGTGGGGGGTGGGGGTGGGGGGAATCATTCAAGCTACAGTACAATGTATATACAACATATGTAAATGTAATTTACTACTATCTCGGGTTCTATACCACTACATACGCTGCAGAGAGCTACATGTACAGCTTACAAGACCAACCTATACATAATCTTAGAACAAGCACAATCTCAAATCAAAAGAGACTTTTCTTGAACGTCATTTGCATACAAAGAGACCAATCTATGTCTACATGTACCTTAATAATGACAAGTCTCTGTCTGCAGATTATTTGGCTTTTACATGTCAAAATGTTTAACGTTATCAATTGAACTGGAGTGTACATGCACATGTCTGGTTGAAGACAATCTTTAAACTTAGTATCCCTGCTAATGTCAAGAGTTGGAGAGACCTCCAGAAATGATGAAATTGACATACATGTAGACAGCTTGTTGTGCTCATGAATAAATTATACATGTACAGTCTAGTCTAGTCCCTACAATGTACGTGCTACGATCATCATCTCCACTGTATAACCAAATGGATTTCCCTAGAATATTCTGTTCTTACCACCACTAACATTAGTTTATGCTATTGGAGCATTGATATACTGTACATGTACACGTGACAACATTATCAGGCTGCAAACCAATCGATTTTTAAAAGAGATCTTAAAAACATTGTCTGGTAATGTAATTGGATATCTTTTTAAAGTACACTGTGCCCCTGTAACTTTTTGTGCTGATGTGTCTCCTTTGTTTGTTTGTTTTTCTACACTTGTATGTATGTACTTTTGCAACAAGTGCCATTGGGAGAACAGTGTTTAAGCACTGAAATGGAGTCTGTATATGAAAGATTAATAAAAATATAAATGATTTTTTTTTATGGCATTAGAAATTAAAATAAACACATGTACAGAGTTGGGCTTTAACTGTTGTCGGTGGCCGGTGCCCGAACAGTTGTTGGTGGTTAGCTCCTACGCCTCTTACCTCTACAGCCTGGGTTCGAACCTGCGAGGTATCGGCTGGGTTTGATTTAAAATTTACCCAGGTCTGTATGTAAGAAGGGTGATGCTCAGTTTGACCCTGCCGAAACTTGCCTTTTTCCCCAGGGTACTGCGGTTTCCTCCTGCTTCAACACTAGGACACTTGGGCACTGCTCTGGTGGTGACCATTCAACAAATTTCCAAATTTATTTGGATGAATAAAGATTATTATCATTATGTGTTACATTGTAAATGGTGTACATGTAAAAACAACAAGAATTGTACCTACATACATGTACTTGGACATACAGTATGTATATCATACATTGTAAGTGTGTAGAGTATTGGGTCCAATTGTATGATTTTTCTTTGGATAACATTAAAAATCAAATTTACACAACAATGTCTTATTTTGTCAAACAAAAGTCATGTTACACTACGGTCATATCTGAGGAGAATGTAGCCCAGCTCCGCTGTACCAAAGTATTCACACATCAGATTATAATTCACAAGGTGAAAAAGTGTAAATATATGCTGCACGAATGTAGAGCATAAATACAGTGAATGCCATGCCATGGTCATTTAAGTTTTGTAGATTCTATGCACACAACTCTGACCTTGGCATATTTGTAGGTACATGTAGATGTAGACTGTACAACCTCTGACTTTAGTAACTTCTCATTAACATATTGACAAAGTAAAGAGTCACCAGATGACCAACTGAGATGACCCTCATCACAATGTACACATATGTAGTATTCAGTACACAGCATTGAGTAATCTACATTTATATCTAACACAAGCCAAGTTATTGTCTTTGAACAGAAAATAAGGATTAAATACCCTGGTTGTTCTACAGCATGACAACCCATGTCTATGTCACCAGTTCTATGGCGCTCAAAATATGATTATGAGTCACACTCAAAATGTTCCAAATTTTTTCCTATAATTATGCTAAAGGAGATATATGCAATAAAAATTTATGTCATCTCCATCTTGAATTGACAGTATGGCAATAAATGGCAAAGTTGCATGATCTCTGCAATTAGTGATCAGTTTTATAAATTTCCATGTATTTTTTTAGGTCAAATTCCGTTTATACATTACAGAAGTAATACACGACAATTCTAACATCATTTACAAAATAAATTAAGGAACCGTTCACTGAAATTTGTGTTAGATTTCGACTGGTACACTATACAAGTAACGTTAATTGTTGACGGTGAAATCATTGCATTTGAACACATCAAATTGCTGTGAAGTCTGTCAGAATTGTTGACAGCAATTGAATTTCACTCCCCGTACTTTAGCATTGTTCAAACTTCAGTGGTCTTATTATTTGATTGAAATTAGTTACCAAACGATTCTGATTCTGAAGGCTTTTATTCACACCATTGTGTAAGATTTTATCGATACCTGTACATACGCTAAACGATTGATTTCATTTGCATCATCTCTTTACATATGTAGGTACCAAAAGTCAGATCAACTGCTGATGTCAATTTTTTACATCATAACACTCCCTATTTTAACACCTTTGGTTTGATAAATTCATTACATAGTCACTTTTTCAACAACTGAATTGCACTTCCAAATGTATGTATCTGTAGTGTCTCACCATTACCTTGTGGTCAGTCAGTTGTTGGTCGAATCAAATAGCCAAATACAAAGTGACAGTCTCAAACAAAGCATAGTGGGGGAATTTGAAGTGGGGGCAGGACCTCAAAGCTGAGATGGTGTGCAGCACATGGCTTATCTATTGAGGAGAGAACACTGAGCCATTACAGTACTGTATATTCAATGGCAAGACATCTTCCTGAGTAGTAGAGTCACAGGATGGAGTAGGTAGGAAACTAATAAAAGTGTGACATTAATCAACAAAATGTACAAATTCACCTCATGCAGTAGTAGTACAACTGAATCCATTGACCAATCACATATCTAGTACATCGACAACATTATGAAAGAGCCCCATGATGCTCGAGTGCATATGTAGTGCACTTGGGGTATTTACATGGGTATACATGTACTTGCAATATTTTCTCCGGCAGTACATGTACTTTCACGAGTGTACAGCAAGTTCTGTTGTTATTACATATGTTTCTCTGGAACAATAAATTTCCTAAAAATGACACTCACATGTTTTTGAATAGAACGAATGACTGCATCCTCATTTGCATGCAGGTACATGTGTACATGTACATGTAAGTGTACTGAAAAACTTGCAAATACCACTAGTATGTGCATGCACCTGTGCAAGTTATCTCTGCTACATAAATAGTACATACAATGTACGTAAAATATAGCTATACATGTCTCTTGAGATCATTGCCAGTATACTGGAGACTCTATAAACAACATACTGGTGCATGGTGTACATGTTGTAACTTAATTCTTTTTTGCTCAACTTGTCGTTATTTATATAACAGACAAACATCACCCCACTCTCAACCCAGTAAAGAGAATTAAATAGTACATTATATCTTCTTTTTGCTTTTTTTTCATCAAAATTTTTCAATGCTTGAATTCACATCAAATCTATATCACAGTTATTGCCATACTAATTACAATCACTTTTTTTACTTCAGAGTATTTTTTGAGAAGTCTATGCACATTTTCAGGACAACAGGTATGCACAATTTACAAAAAATACACACATATATGTAATGGGTATGTACAATCTATAAAATGTAGGTTACTGGTTCCCTTGGCATTTTTACTCTAGGATTACTAACTAAATTATCATTGATAATAAAAGATCAGAAACTACATACATTATATATAAGTGTAATTAGTTGATTTCCCACATGTCTGTACTACATGTAACTACCCTGGTAGTTCCCAAATCTTACCAAAGACACTGATGGTACACTAGTATATGGTCTAAAAGGGAGAAACTAGATCGATAAATCATGTCACATACAGTTGATTAATAGTACCTTCTTCACCTGCTGGTCATCACTAATAGTAGTGACCTTCTGACATTGCTATTTCCAGACATCACTATGCTAATGAAGATCAAATTTGCATATATACAATGTAACCACTGAACAATATGGCTCTTGCCCATGACCTTGAAACAATGAAACATTTTAATTACAAATCCAATCTCCATGGCAGGACAGTGTGTCCATAATAACATCATAACGTAATGATCAGTTTTCAGAGTTGGTCACATGACCATAGCTACTGTACAGGACTTGACATTAATAGTAGTAGTACTAGTAGTCAGGGCACATTAGACTACTACACACCGTAAACAGACTACCAAATTTATGTGGTCGTAGGCAGTGTTCGGCCATAGACAGTGAAGGGCCCCTTCCACTGTCTGTGATTAGTCCAATGGAAAGCAATAGAAAATTGAAGCAGAGACATTCAAGTAATTCACTTGGTTAGAGCTATAAAGTTAAAACCTGGCTATCAAGCAAAGAAGTAAAATTTGAGTGCTGTAGTAAATTACATGTACTGTCGCAATACAATAATCAAAGAAAGTATACCTTTATAAGCTTTACTATGCTGTTGGTGTTTGGTTACATAACAAATATGGTACCTTTTCTTTCTTTACACCATTGGTAACTAACTTCTCATTTTGTTTACATGATGTTCAAATAGAAATGTGATGACAAAATTACTGAACAATAACCAACATGTCTATTTGACTGTAGACTACTACAGGGTAGTACTACTTGGTATAAAGTTGCTTTAGAAATACTTTTACATCTATAAAACTGGTGACTTTAAAGGCCATTGTAATGTAAGAATAGATCTCTAGTTTTTTTTCAGTAATGGTCACAAACAATACAACAACAACACTGTAAACCTACTAGTAAATTCTTTGACTCAGCATGAAATGTTCTCATCAAATATTCCTTACTTCATTATGGGGTATCAAATGTACCATATATTAGGAGACACTGAGACACCAATCATGGTTTATGAGTTTGCATAAAAATTTGCTAAGTGTCACTATAATTATATACTCAGAGATACATGCCATTACTTTGTTCTTCCATTTATTTCTTTACATTACATTTTTGTGGTATAGATATCGCCTTTTGCTTTTGTGACTTTTGTGTCAGTCTGTGTTGTTACAAATCAGTGTTTGGTGATGTCTGTCTGTTGTGGATGTTACCACAACTCTGGCAATTGAGGTCTTGGTTTACAAGTAAGATACTGATAGTGATACTGCTAGACCTACAACTATTGTTGTTCAATGTGGAAGATTACACAAGTTCCAGAGGGTGATAGCAGTGCCTCTGTTGTGTGGATATCATCACCTTGTAATCAAGATAGTGTGCACACGCTGGAAGTCCCCAAAAATGTGCAAATGCAAAAGCGTGGATGTCATATCAGAAATGTTACCCCATTGGGAGTACTGAAAACCAACATTCATTCAATAACTTGTATCAACATTGTCAAAACAACAGTTTTGCTCCGTGTCTATCTTTATAGTAAACCGAAACCTTGGTTTAAAACACTTGTTCCGCTGAACTATTTGTATTTCCATGGTCCACATCAGATAACAATTCTGTATTTTTTTTGTATTCATTTTGCATATTTATATCATATATGTTTCTTTGAAAGTGTAGCTTATTTTTATATCTGGTGAAATAAATTTCAAACTTCATTCATTCAGAATAGTAGTTTTTGTCTATCTTGCAATTACATGTCAGTTTGTTGGGAACAGATGTATTTGAAGACGAATAAAGTAAATATAACTCATACATTTGTACTTGTCATGTTTTCTCACTTATATGGCCACACATTGTCGCAAACCACGGCCTGTTTTACGACAGCGTTCTTGGTATTATTTCAAAGCGTAGTGGTAGAAATAATAACTCTGGTTTGTGAGAATGATGGTCACAGAGAAGATCACAATCATACCTTCAAATACTTAAGAGTACTACACCACATTGCACTTTAAAAAGTTGAACTGTTTTTTGAAAAAAGGTTTCAGCAAATGATGAAGGTGTTGACAGCAATTCAAAACACTGTTCTCTTGGCTTAGGATTCATATCCCTTTCAAAACACTTAACTAAAAAGGTCCTTCCACTCCGGGTCATTCCATAGCTTGCTTACAGGACAGGTCGGCCACCTATTGCCTAGTATTATCTAACAGACAATTTCACTCATTGATATTATGAATCAATGAACACCTTGCTTGAGGTTAATTTTGGAAAAAGCTGTTTGTGGATTCCAACAGAATTTTGTGAAATGTTGTTACTATATTGAAGTTTTGTTGTTGCTCTTTTTGTTTTACTTCATAATCATCAGGAGGTAAGAAAGTTCATTCAGTTCATTTGAATTTCATTTACCAGTAATTTCCTCATCTACATGTACACGTATAAAGCCAGAGAAATTTATCATACAAATTGGATTCTACGCTACTATTCTAATTGTGATGTCAAACTACGGCATACTGACTTTAATTTCCTTACCAAGGAAGTCAAACTCCAAACAGGCACACATATACTTGGTGGTTGATATACATGAAAGACACACAATGTCACTCGGAAGACGTAGATTAATTTTTGAAATCCATAAATTATAATGGCAGGCAAAGAGTGGTATGCTATATGTATTACATGTAAAACAATACAGATATTAAAAAAAATAAAGTATACATTTAAAAAAATATATAGTTGTGGACAGCTACATGTATCATTGTTACTAGTTTTTGAGATGTAAAAAAAATATTTATATGAAATAAGTCTTTCCTGACATCCTATGAAGCCACATATTTGTAATTTTAACGGCAAACTATACATTATCAAATACCAGGCTTGAGACAAGAAATCATGTTCACATGCACATGAATTGCTTTAAAAAAATCATGACAGAAAATAAAGAGTAACCTGTTAATTAAAGGAAAACTCTGTAAGACTTATTTCTGTCTTTAGTACATTTGTACGGATTTGCTATCAACTTAAAATATGATTTGGATGATAAAATAGCACCCTGGTAGGAACTTATTCAACTTTGAAATCTTGTAAAGAAGTTGTACATACTGCACTAAACATATTTTCAGCCATTTTGGAGATTTCCTAGATCGTGGAAGGGTTCATGGGAAAACTATTGCATCACTGTTATTTATAATTTATCTACATTTGAATAAACAAGAAAGCCAAACTTTTATATATATCACAGTATGTGATTTAAGTTCTGTTTGATTTGCTAAGATATTGGAAAAAGCTTTCAAAAGCTTAAGATGTCTATATTGTAACGACGTAATGTATTGATTTTTAGCAGTCCTGAAGAAGCATTCCACCTGGAGCTGACTTTCTTGAAATCAGGATAGCAAATCGAGTTGATTAATTTGTGCCGTCTCCAGGACAACTTGACAATGTCAGAGGCCTACATATACTACAGTCTTACAGAAAATTTGCATAAGTCATTGTTATGTAAATTATCAAAATGATTCAATAAGGTCACAAAAATTACTGAGATTCACGAGTGGAAACGACACTTTCGATATTCTGAGACTATATAACCAGGTCTGAATAAAGAACCAGTAGTATAATCAGATAAAAAAAATTTGGGGGGTTGCTTGGTCTCTAACTACAGGTAAGCTTTACAAACTCACATCATGTCCCTCTTCATTAGTCGTTGCTGGGTTGCAATTGTATGATGCATTGGCAGGGCAAGGTCTCCTATACAAGTAATAAGAAAGAATACTGACAGTCTGCCAGGAGTTCTTCTACCGAAATAGTAAACTATTATTACGACCAAATACTAAAGAATTTGTACTGTTGATTCAATTCAAAGTAGAAAATCCAGGGCAATCAGTCTAAGCAGTGGGTATGAATACAGGATTCAAAACAAGAGTTTATAAACTGAATAACATACTTTAACAATATTAGGGTGAACCTATTTATCTACATTTTTCATTGATATACCAAAAGATTTTCATTGAAATCCCAAAAATTGTTGGGTCTAATAGTTGAATAACTACCAAAAGAGTGTGATACTTTAAATTCATAATCATACTTTCACAGTCAGAATGCCTTAGAAATAATAATTATTGTAGAAAGAATGAACCAAATGATTGATCAAAGGTCCTGAATATCAGTGATAAACAGTAATTTTCAACAAGGTATCTGCTTGTAATCTTAGTTACCATTACTGATGGTCTTCCTATTCAAGAAATGTCGGATTTATTTAGTCAAAAGGAGCAGAGAATGAAGCGAGTAACCCTTAGCTAGCTGCAAATTTTGCATCAACATCAATATTCCCTGGGAAGAACAGTGAATGAAATTTGAAAAGAAGTCACAAAGTTTGTTTATTTGACGAACTTTGCATGCCAAAAATGCTATTATATATACTTTATAATATATATATTACAACCAAGAAAGAGTTCCAGAACTATCAAAACTATTACGCTCTGCCACTGCGGTAAAGAGCACTGTCTTAGCTGATTGATACTCACCGAGTTTTATAATATATAATAATAATAATAATAATAACAATAATAATAATATTATATATATATATATATATAGACACACATATACACACAAATTAGTTTGCATATCTATGATACATGTACATGCGTGATACAAATTTACAATTTGCCTATTGCACATATAAATATGAGTACATGTATATTCCACTGCTCAAATGACCTTGACCCAGTGACGAATGGAAAAAAGTTAAAACTCTACACACTGTCGAACATTGCATTTCCCTGCCACTCTATCACTTTTTAAAGCCTTTTACAATATGTTGCTGTACAAGGACAAACTACTTGTGGTAAACTAAGCAAGTCTGCAAATACAATGTGAAGCACTACTTTTATTGAAATCAGATAAAAACCACAGACTGCAAATACGATATGGCTATCAGTCTCCCAGAGAACCATACCCTGGTTAACTATGCATTGGACAATGTTTTCCAAGCTGTGTGATAAGGCAAAACACATGCTGTACAGTATGTGCAGATGGTGTAACAAAAAAGACTGGGCAATCAAAAGGTCTGCGTCTATGCAAACATTGGTTAGAATTTGAATAGGCAAGTGACCTTGGACATTAACACAGTGCTTCTTCTTTTACCACTTCAAACTATAACTGTGAAAACATTAGTGCATTGCAGGTACAATGAGTTAGACATTGAAATTGGGTACACTTTATGCAACATCAAATCTGAATTCTGTGGTAAGGGTTGAAACTGCAGCAACTTTATCCCCAAGGTCGTGCAAAGATTGAGTTCGCACCCAATGTTCCTCTGCCCTAGCCCAATCGCAGACTAGGCAACTCCTTTCTAATGTTTGTGTAAATTGTACAACCTGAATAACCCATAAAACCGACAAGTAACGCTGAAAATATTATGTTCATTGTTGTACTTAAATTTAAAGATGGTAAAATATGGTGATATTTCGGCGACGGAACTGTAAATCTGGAAAGAGAAAGTCACTAGGAGGACCACTGCGTTACGTAATTTTACGCACTGGACGCATGAGAGAACAACATTCAGCTGACCGCAACGTTCATGATCATATGTACACACATGAATGGGAAAAACATGAGAATTGCAAATGCTCGTCCTTTATACATGCACTGTAATCATACATCAACACTATGCTGGTTTAAGCACTCTGTTTATTTGCATTGTACATGCGAAAAATCTCAAAGGGTCATCGTAATTCGGGTTGAAATTAAGCTGATGTTGGAAGCATAGACACGGCCCACTCGGTCTACCCCACTCACTCAATCGTACGTTACACATGTACACTGTACAGTATGTCGCAAGTAAGTAACTCCATCGACGTAAGGTGACGGCTCTTAACAAAGAACAAGGGGAAACCTGGAGATTTTTTGAGGAGACGAAAATATAGCTTTATGCGAATATTGTTCTTACCTTTACTTCAACTGTGGTCACTCTCAAGGTAAACAGTGGGCGAATACATCTGGTGGACTACGGCTGGTCCCCAGCATCGTCGCCATGTTGAAATTCTGTACCACTGCAGTGTTGTTGTTTGTGCGATTTCTGCTTCCCACAATGCACCACAATATTAACAACTTGTCCACTTTTCCCAAATTATTCTTTAAGAAAAAGTAGATAGTCGCCTCAAAGTTCAACTGCAGCTACAGACAATCAAAAACATATGCAAAGTTTGCCATATTTTGGGTCACCAGTCAGTTTCCTTTCAAGTTATGAGCAACTGCATATATAATAAGTTTGCCCTTGAACCCAGGACAGCTCACGAAAGGAATAGACTATTTGCATTGTAGGGGAAAATTATCCAGAAATAATTTTGTCGTTCCGAAAGAATGAAAAAACAACAACTAAAAACACAAGTGTGTACTGTGCGATAAGTTGTTCTCGACGGGGATGCGTGTGTTGACTTCAAATCATCCAATCTATATGACTAATACTTCACCCTGACATTACACCCCCATGCTGCGAATGGTAGAGGCTAGACAAACTAAACAAATAAAAGAAAAACAAGGCAAGATGGCGTCCGACCTATTCACAAGCGTAGGGCACTAGCAGCAAGTAAATGACTGTGCTGTGCGGTTCTGAAGGATGAAGAGTGCAAATGCAAGGAGACCTCATGTGGTATGTTGCTTTAAGTTTAGAAGCATTCAATATGTAATATGTTGACGCGTCAGGATGTAAGATATTGTGATGAATGTAAAGTACAAACACATACATATGCACTAGTCGTAGTACTGTAGTAGTGACTATGGTCCTGCTTGCAGACGGTGCACGGGTCTAGGTCCCGGGGTCTAGGTTACTGACATAACCGAAAGACTCAACACCGAAAGAATGAAAAAACAACTAAAAACACAAGTTCGGAGAAGGAAGGGACGACTTACTCCGTTTGCACGCAGGACTATAGTGACCAGTGTACACTAAACTACACTGTACAGTACGTACTGTATTTGTCCATTCGATGTTTAGCCGCTATGTGCACAATTTGTACATGTAACTAGTATAGTACATGTAATCGTTAGGATATGTATTATGAACTTTCGGAGGGTGATACAACTATTTGGTTGAATAGATTTATTATACTCACTGTGTCGTCTACATGGAGATCCTACCTCCATATATGTATGATGTATGAACTAGTGTTTACATTTTTTATAGGGATCATTCATGAACAGTAAAACAGTCAATTTCAGAAATTGGCATATATACTAGTATCACTAGGTAGATGTTCTATCTCCACAGAAACACCAATACCATCAATTCATTGTCAGAATTTGCAGTATGAACATACATATGTACGTACGTACGTATGTACGTACGTACGTACATACACATACATACATACACACATACATACATACACACATACATACATACATACACACACACACATATGTATTATGAACTTTCGGAGGGTGATACAACTATTTGGTTGAATAGATTTATTATACTCACTGTGTCGTCTACATGGAGATCCTACCTCCATATATGTATGATGTATGAACTAGTGTTTACATTTTTTATAGGGATCATTCATGAACAGTAAAATTTCAGAAATTGGCATATATACTAGTATCACTAGGTAGATGTTCTATCTCCACAGAAACACCAATACCATCAATTCATTGTCAGAATTTGCAGTATGAACATACATATGTGTGTGAAATTTCTGAATACATGTATGTGTGTATGTACGTACGTACGTACGTACATACACACATACATACATACACACATACATACATACACACATACATACATACATACACACACACACATACATACATACATGTGTACATACATACGTACTTACGATTGCGATTCACTCTGTCCCATTTTCAACTCGTCCCATTTCAACTCGCCCCATTTTTAACTCGTCCCATTTTCAACTCGCCCCAACAACACTAGGAAACGTTTATAAATCTAAACGATACATGGACTCGAAGTACGGAGACCGAAACATTTACATGATTTTACCTATGTAGCCAGTCGAAGCGTAGCAAATGTAACATTTCGTAGCAGAAAGTGGTGTGGGTTTTGGCTAAGTGTTTGGTAGATCTAGAACTTATACTAGCACAACAACTTTAAATTTCCCCAGTCATGGAATATCACTTTTCACACCGGGACTTAATGTTTACAACCCAAATAAGAAATAATAATGATAATAACCAGGGAGAATATTAGTGACTGACACGCTTACGACTTTCGCGCATACAGGTTTTGGAGACGTGTCTCCTCTCCCAAGTTAACGCAACTATTAAAGTATTGTAGTATGTGTTTACAGCGCAAGTGGTACTTCATTAGTGGAATACGAGATACCACAGACCCTCCAAACTGAGTACTACTAGCTTCGATTTCATATATGCACAGGTAAATTATATTGCAAAGAGTTGGGGCGAGTTGAAAATGGGGCGAGTTGAAATTGGGGCGAGTTGAAAATGGGACGAGTTGAAATGGGACGAGTTGATCCGTCACCCGTACGTATATACGTACGTACGTACGTACATACATACATACATACATACATACATACATACATACATACATACATACAGACGTATATGCATACATACATACACACATACATATATACATACATGTACATACATGTACATACACACACTTGTGTACGTGTTTGTGTATGCATGCATGCATGTGTGTTTGTGTGTGTGTGTGTGTGTTAGTTAGGTCTTCAGGAAGACTTGTTTCGAACCATGAACAAACTGAAATGGGGGGGGGGGGCATTGAAAGTGGAAGATGACTGGAAAGTGGAATAAGTTGATTTGGGATGAAGTGAGGGGACTATGTTATTACGATGTACATTTACAGTGAATACTTGCACCGGTTATGCTGCATACCACTAGTATAAGTGGAAATACTGAAAACGTTATTGTGTACAATGTACACTGTACCCATATCCAATAAGGCATGTAATGTAGCTGTTCCATACACACAAAATCACACATTTTGTGAAATTTGCATATAATTACAAGAAAAGTCCCCATAACAAATGCATAATGCAGTGTGATTATTTAGGGTACTGGTACATATATACTGTACATGTTGTATTTTGCAATAGGCCATTTCAGACTGCAAACAGGAAATTGAGAATACAGTGCCCTCACTCAAATTGGGGTTATCATCACCTCATAGTAATGTTTCTTAAGAGCTTTGTCCCTTGGTATTCTGTAGAAGTATAAATCGGGGATGTTTTTTATATTGTTCAGACAATGAGGAAAGCAGCAGTGGTCTATAATTAACTGAGTAACCTATACCGTGTATACCCTAAGGTACACACAGACAGGAAGTACAGCACCACCAAGGCAAGTTTTGGAAAGGCCAATTGTCTCACCTGTGAAAGTACATGTCTGATTAGAGAGAACACAGCAAGCACTCTCGCATATCAATGAAATATGGCACACTTACTCTCATACATAACAGTGGAATATGGCACACTTGCTCTCATACAGATCAGTGGAATATGGCACACTTACTCTCATACATATCAGTGGAATATGGCACACTTGCTCTCATACATAGCAGTGGAATATGGCACACTTACTCTCATACATATCAGTGGAGTATGGCACACTTACTCTCATACAGATCAGTGGAATATGGCACACTTGCTCTCATACATACATGTAGCAGTGGAATATTGCATACTTGCTCTCATACATACAGTGGAATATGGCACACTTACTCTCATACATACAGTGGAATATGGCACACTTGCTCTCATACATACAGTGGAATATGGCACACTTGCTCTCATACATATCGTAAGTTTCTGTTATGGTACATCAATACTATACCTGAAATCTACCGGTACTATCGGACCACATTGGGGACTGTCTAGAAAACTTGTAGTTGAGACCACTCAAGTGGGTCTGAAATGGAAAACTTTGCAAGTTGAGACCCAGACAGTCTGACTACATGTACAATGTGCATGTAGGGTCTGGATTGGAAAACTTGTCACTGAGACGCACTGTCTGACTACATTAGCCTGTCTATTGGATGAATCTAATGTATGACCCCACTACACTTCACTTTCCCCACTTATTACAATGTAACTTACAAGACAGAGTCACAGGTTCAGTCAATACATACAGTTGTATTAAAACTACATATACATTGTGTTTGTATTTGTAGGGTCTGAATTTGAAAACTTGCTACATAGTCTGTCTAGGTTGTCTACTGGCTGAATCTGTGCCCCATTATGTAATGTTTGCTCTAGTCTCAGAGAGGTAGTGAGTGTAGCAGAGTCACAAATTCTGCAATAATCATACTAGACTACACTACATAGTAGTATATATACTGTCTGAATGGGAAGATTTGCAGTTTCAGCCAATTGTTGAAAAAAAAAACTCACTCCCCCAGGTCTGAATATGCCATATGGCAGAGATATAAAAGCTTTCTTGGTTTGGCTGCTAGGAGTGCTGTCCACAAGCCGTTTTAGGGCCAGAAGTGAGGACCCAAACTATATTTGAGTATTACAGACAAATTTTGTTGTGAGACACTACACATACATGTAGTAAGAGATAGGGGAACACCACATTTTGGTGCTGCATGACTAGAAATTGTGTACGTCAGTTTTGCGTCAAATTGATGTAAAGGGCACACTGCTCTGTTGCCGTAGTTTCTCTCTTACACACTGTTTTATTTTAGACTTGGTCTGTTTTTATTGTAGGATTGGAGCATCTGGTGAGTGTCCCTGTGCTATAATTAGCCTATGTACTGTATAGATACAGGTATGTGAGTGCATTGTATGATGATGATGATCAATCCTAAATCTTTGTCTCTTATCCTTCAACCTATTTAACATGTTTTGTTCTATTGTCACTGGATGAATACAGAGACAGTTTATAGAAAACAGGAACTTGTAGTTTTATTGATGACTGCCACGGTGCCATCTGTTACTATTTGTGTAACTTAGTTAACAGTGATTTTGGCACATTGTACAGCTGTAACTTAGTATTGTAAACCTCAAGGCATACACTAAATACAACAAAACGATGTACATTTATTTTCTGTTTTGCATTTATCTGTAAGAAAATTTGAAGTTTACATGTATACCCACTGTGCAAACCCTGTCCCGCTGCTTTCCCCAGTGCTCCCACCACCACCCTTATCCTACCCATTGTCCCAACTATCATCCTTATCCCACCCATTGCCCCACCTATCATCCTTATCCCACCCACACATTGTCCCATCTATCATCCTTATCCCACCCATTTTATCCCAACTATCACCCTTATCCCACCCATTTTATCCCAACTATCATACTTATCCCAACCATTGTCCCAACTATCACCCTTATCCCACTCATTTTATCCCAACTACCGTTGTCCCAAATATTATCCTTACCCCAACCTTTGTCCCAACTATCATCCTTATCCCAACTGTTGTCCCAACTATCATCCTTATCCCAACTGTTGTCCAAACTATCACCCTTATCCCAACCATTATCCCAACTATCATCCTTATCCCAACTCTTATCCTTATCCCAACCTTTGTCCCAACTATCATCCTTATCCCAACCGTTGTCCCAACTATCACTGTTATCTCAACCATTGTCCCAACTATCATCCTTGTACAAACTGTTGTCCCAACTATCATCCTTGTACAAACTGTTGTCCAACTATCATCCTTATCCCAACTGTTGTCCCAACTATCATCCATGATCCTTATCCCAACCTTTGTCCCAACTATCACTGTTATCTCAACCATTGTCCCAACTATCATCCTTATCCCAACTGTTGTCCCAACTATCATCCTTATCCCAACCGTTGTCCCAACTATCACTGTTATCTCAACCATTGTCCCAACTATCATCCTTGTACAAACTGTTGTCCCAACCCATACAAAAAATATCCCACCCCTTGCCCAAACCATAACCCATATCACATCTGTTAATCCCTTACCCCTTGCCCAAACCATAACCCATACCCCTTGCCCCATTTCATTGGCTACTCTTTGTTTAACTATTTGTGTTGTGTTGTGTTGTGTTGTGTTGTGTTGTGTTATGATGTGCTGTGTTGTGTTGTGTTGTGTTGTGTTGTGTTGTGTTGTGTCACATCATGTCATGTGTCATGCATTTGAATGTAAATAAAGCTTATCGAATATTAATCATACTTGTGTTAGTATTATATGTCTTTCCATAATCTGTTGTATTGATGTGTTACAGTTTTATTAGATAGTGAGTCACTGATGAGATCAACTAATATTCTATATTTGACCTAGCTTTCATGTTATCAAAATTTACACAAACTGCGTGTATTGAAATGTTGTCCCTGAAAATCATTTCAAACAGTGGTATGAGTATGTTATGTGTGAAAATGGTTGATAGAAAAGTGGTGTTTGTAGAATTGCAAAGAATTATGAAAGATAGGCCAACTGACCCATGGTTGATGTGATGGGCTGATCCACTATGCATTATAAATTACAAGGTTATTTGAAGAGAGTGGGGATGTACAGTATAGGTACATTATCTCATTACATAACAACGTTATTGTTTAGTTGGGAAAGTTGGCCTACCTCCCCATGTGGTAGACTGAGCCATTATACATAATATTACAAGGTCAGTCTAAGTAATTATTGAAAATAGGGATGTATAGGTTACCTTGTAACATTACATAACAACGGTATTGTTACTTCAGTTGGGCTACCTATGGAGGTATTTCTCCATGGCCTTCCTATTTCCCTTTGCCATTATGCATAATTACAAGGTTAGGCTTAGTACTAATTGGGAATAGGGTTACATGTACATGTACATTGTATAGTGTTGAATACCAGAAAGCATACACACAAGGTCTGGGATGAAGTAGACTTTTAGGGGGTCATGTTATTAGCTTTATGAACATTGTCAGATTGGTTTGTGAACACTGTGAAAGACAGTTGTCTGCAAGGGGACATAGAAAAAATTTGTCCTGAACAAAAAATCCTATTTCAATCCCTATGGTTCCACCATGGAGGTAGCAAATCCTTCCTGCACCTCTATAGTTTCACTGATAAGATGGTTAGTTATCCAAGACCCTGGGATTCAGACACATTGGGGTTTAAAATCTTATTTTTAATTTTGCAATTTGACATTGCCCTTTCTACAAACTTTGTTGTTATGTTAAAATGTCATCCTTTCTTAAATGTATATTTTTTCTTCTACATGTACAACACTTGATGTGAATTAAGTCTTATTAAAGCAGTAAACTAGAAATACATTGTGTATCGTATCTGTTAAATTCGTATTCATTTTCTTGGCATAATCTGTGATTTTGTAAGCCAAAGATAATCTTATTATGTGAGCTACAGTGGTAGACTGGACTTTATTCAGCTTAAAGGCTCAGTTCAGATCAGATCATTAGGATTAAACATATATATAATACTGGTCCTAATTAAAAGAATAATCCAATGTAATCCTTCGGCTCCACTGATAGATAGAACAAATACGAGAATTTGGGATTGAAATGAAGACCTTTAATAAAGAAGGATGGAATAATACAGCTTATCATAAGGATTGAACATTGTTATTTTTCAGTTGACAAACATTCACACAAAAACACATGACTTAACAGACCTGGGGAGTGAAGGTGAGGGAGGGGGGTGGGGGGTTATGTTTGACAATTGGCTGAAACTGCAAGTCTTCCCATTTAGACAATATAGTAACTGTATGTTTATTGGCTGAATTTGTGACTCTGCTACACTCACTATTTGATAGTGAACATTACATAATGAGGATAAGTTACTAGGTCATCAAGAATTATTGAATTTAAAGGGCTATGTTTCAATCCCATGTCATCTCATTAGTGTAATATCTTAACAAGGATTCCATAGAATCATTCTTCTGTTCTGGACTAAGTATTTTTTATAGCTCTGCCAAACAATAGATTTTCACACCTATGTTTTAATGCTAAACCAAAG
The DNA here is from genome assembly GCF_964340395.1 of Glandiceps talaboti. Lineage (NCBI taxonomy): Eukaryota > Metazoa > Hemichordata > Enteropneusta > Spengelidae > Glandiceps > Glandiceps talaboti. The sequence continues at coordinate 19,433,637 of NC_135561.1, read as the reverse complement.
TAGGCCTTTAACGAAAGTGCACAAAGACTGTATTTTAGTGAAATCAGTGACAGATATTACATTTTGAAGATTGGTCATCTCATTATCTAAATTTTTTTTTTGTCTTCACAGTTGGACAGACTCACAGAGCAATAAATGATGTAGACTAGATGCCAACGTGTTCTCTAACTAAATCTTGAGTGGAGGTGTACATTGTAACGATACCGTATAGGAACTAGACTATATGATGACACTACAGTTACCAGATAACTGGTAGAGTTGTGTATGGATGTACATGTACTTGTATATCCATGTTAACCAGTGTACAGGGGGTACCTCAAAATGCCACCAAAACTTCAACGAAATCAGCCAGGTGACAAGACTCATGGAGACCATGATATCAGTATGCCACCTGAGTTGTGGAGTTTGGTATTCAAGTATTTGTCAGTAGCCGATCTCTGTCGTTGTTGTCAGGTGTGCCATTTATGGAATGACCTCATTTACAGCCTGGACAACACAAGATGGAAGCAACTCTATCAGAGCTACCCTGAGTGGAGACACCCCAATTGGCCAATAGCATCTCAGGTTGACCCTAAGTCTTGGAGACAGGCATTAAAGGAACACTACCAAGCCAATCGGATATGGTGTGAATACTCCAAAGATCTAGACCAGGCACAGTGTCTGTATCTGTTCCGGAAGCGACGCGACCGGAAGATAATCCATGTTGGTGGCAATTATGAGTTTAGGAATTTGAAGGATGCTCTGAACAATGCAAGTGCATTTGATAGGATATTTCTTCATCCTGGGACTTATGATGAACAGTTCATGATGCTAAGTAAACTGCCGTTAGAACTGGTTGGGTGTGGAAAACTTGGTGAAGTGGTGTTGTCAGCTAGTATTGAACTACAAGCAGAGACTGCTAGACTGTGTAATCTTGTTATTAAAGCACCATGGTTTACTTCAACTATCATTCAGGTAGGTCTTATAATACATGTAATATCAACTATTGCAAAACATATTACATGTACAAGAATGAATGTTCATGGACTCTGGGTTCATTCTTAGTAATGAAAATTTCTACTCTCAGAGTCAAAAATTTGTTGGACGGAAATCCCAAGTTTTTCATTGACATCTCGTCAGCATCGTCAGGAGTGTACTACACATGTACATGCAGCATTTGCTGCTATCTGTAGCACAGTTTACATAAATTTACATGTGGCAGGTATTTCAAAATTTGTCAGACAGTGCTATCCGGTTGTGCAGTCGGGATGATTCAATGAATGGTTATATGGGCTTAAAATGTTCAAGTTGCTGGTTCGGACCTTACTACATGTACTGCAATTTCTTCTGAATGGGTTGATGGTTTTATCCAAGAATTGAACCATGATTGTGCTGCAGTCAACCCAGCTGTATAATTGGGGACCTGGTAGGATAGAGGTTGCAATGTGAATATTTTAATCCTATGTGCTTATAGAGGCCAATGGATTGTATGCTACCTATGGAGTTGAGGAAGTGTTATTACAGGTCTGTGCCAGGGGTAATAATTGCAAAGTGCTGTGAGGTCAGTGTGAGAAAGCACTATATGAAAACTGATTATATTATTATACAACTTACATGTATCAGTTTTCAATACTAAGAAAACAAAACATTTTTGATAACAATTGCTTGTAAGTTGTAAATTGCACAATAACACTTTGCCAGGCCACATGAAATGTTCTCAGATTGATTTGTTTTGTAGACTGACATTTAAACTGTAGAGTTGATAGAAATGTAACACCAAAGAAATTTTCAACTACATTCCATGAGTAAACTGGGTACAAGTGAATGTTAGATAAGTTCTTCAATATATTTATATAAAAAATATTAACAAGTATCATGTTCTCCCAGTATTTTCTTCAGAGTTAGTCAAAAGAAACACTTATCTCGTACAAGCTTTGTAACACTTGGACAAAGATCTGCCAAGTCATATTGAGTTTGTTTGTATTATGGCTGTATATATGAAAATATTTGTTATGTTTGCTATATCTATCTTAGTCTGTAAGGTACATGTGTGCCATGATGGGGTGCCCTCACACATCTGTCAACTCCTCTCATGGCCAGTGAGGGTGGAGCAACACAACGTAACTTACAGTCTATACATGTATCTATCTAATCATGGAAACTTTATAGTAGGGTTTTAAAAAATGAAATTTCATGTGAATCCAAACTTTCAGTACTGTACTTGTAAGTGTAATATTGTTGGGTACCAGTTTTGTTGTGAGTCAAAATTAAAAAAAACTGGCATTTCTTGTGAGTCATCACATAGTAAGAGATAGGGTAACACCAAATATTGGTGCGTCCCTAGAAATTGTGTGCGTCAGTGGCATGTCAAATTGGTTTAGACTTAGAGAGCACACTGTTGGATACATGTATCTTAGCAATGGAACTTTGAAGGGATAATTGGCAATCTAGCAAAATAGAATTGTATATGACAAATTGTTTGTCAAAATTGTAGACTGATTTATCGTTCTTATAAGTTGACCCAGACCCTTCATGTTTATTCCTCTGCAATAATATTTACATGTAGTGTGGGCGTGTGTTAAGGGTAATAATAACAGGGCTATCAATGTACATTGTTAGCTAGTGGTAACTGCAACCTGTATAAGTCAAGTTTATGTACATGTAAATGGGCAAACTGTACAGTTCGGCATAAGCATACATTTGTACATAAGCTTTCACTGCAGGTAGGATTCAAATACATTATGCATCGTGATTTGTTGTAGAAGTACTAATCAAATTGATCTCATTACCTTCAAAAGTCTCATCTGAATTGATACCATTTCCAAAATAGATAAATTCTTTCTATCATCTATGATCATTTCCAAATGAGTGAATTTGAAAGGAATTTTCCATGTTCACATACATGCACAACATGTATCATGTACTGTAAATCAAAATGGCGTCCAAGATTGTCCTGTCAAAAAAATCAAATTGAGATTTGATTTTTATAAATCCTGGAATTTGACCACAAATGATTTGTAATTATTAAAATTTGGTCGCATTGTTTGGATTATGAGAATACAAAATGTAACTGAAATACAATGTACAATATACATGGTGTACAAGGACATTTTTCCATTTTTGAAAAACTGATTCCTATCTAATTTATCCTATTGTCTTTTCAGTCAACTCTTGGACATGTACAAATCGATAACTGCCAATTTGAAGATGGAAACATAGAGATACATTCTCCAGCTACATGCCATATACGTTTCAGCAAATTCAAACATGCTCCAATAGAGCTGGACTCCCTCAATGTCAGCCTTATAGAGAACTGTGAGTTCACACAAAGCAACAACTCAGCTGCCATCAATGTGTGGGGCTTTCCTAGTAATGACTATGGATGGGTATACCGACAACTGCTTGAAACTATTCAAACTGGGCTAAGTCAATACAGCCCTGACCAGTTGAAACATAACTCAGGTGTTTCATTACTTCCAAATCATACCTCAGACACTGGTATCGAGACAAGAACTGCGATCTCAGAAGGCACTGCCAGTCACATGTCAGAATCTAGCAGTATTGTTGAGTTGAGAAACGACAATCACGGTGAACAGTACGCTTTGTACGATACCGACACATCAGAAATCTCATCAGACTCGGAGGAAAGTGACGCAGAGCAGGAAAGTTTACCCGATCCATCCGTACATCGGCTTTCGTACTTAGCAGGACAACGATTTACTCAAAATAAAAATCAAGAGCATCCATTCCAAGTTAATGTGCAATCACAAGATTCTAAACAATCAGATAAGGAAGTACGCAATCATGGAAAAATCAAGGAGTTAATGGAAAAATTGAGAGGGTGTGTCATTCGGAACTGTAAAATTTACAAATGCCAAGGTGGCGGAATCATGATTAGTTGCCATGGTGATGTGCGACTGTACCGTAATGACATTCAGGAGTGTGGTTATGGAATTCGGTGTATTCAGTTTTCAAGGGTATGTTTTGAATGAAATGCTAATACAAGCCATGATGCAATAAAACACAATATACTGTATTACTGACCCAAGGACAAATTACAGTGTATGCGTCAATATAAGGAATAAAAGACACAGAATACATTTAGAGCCAAAATGCAGGTATATATTCCAGTATATGTTCACAGTAATAAAACATACGGAATACTTGTCCTTTAATTTAAGACCTCTCGCACACAACCATTTTTTCCAAAATAAATACCCAATCCTCATCCATATGGCCATTTTAATATTTAGCTGAAGCAGTTTTTGTGCCAAAATAAATGGAATCACACATAGTCAAGTCAGAGTATCTCTGCATATAATGAAGGGGTAGGTTTATTTAGTGTGAATCAATACATTTACCAGTATTTACATAAGTCATGTATATGTTGCTAGAAGTACACTTTTAGTAAAAAAAATTATTTTATTTGTGAAAAAAAGTGTGGAGCCAAGATGTAAAAATTGCCTTTTAAAAATGTTTGTGTACAGAAATAAATGATGTTCACATTTTTTTTTTTTCTAATTTGTAGGTAGCTGTTTGGTGGAATCTAATCCATCATTGTCGAACCTCAGGAATATTCATGCGATTGTTTTCCTATGGAGTGATAGCTGGTAATGACATCTATGCCAATGGAGAGGCTGGTTTGGATGTACGCAAACAAGCTGACCCAATCATACAGGTAAAAACAGTTAAATGGGGCATAAACTGGGTTTTTAGAGGTAATTTGGATGTTGATAGATTAGATCCATCTTGCTATGTATTTACTTTGTAATTATGTGTATGATGGGCCGAGGCCCTGTTACTGAAATAAATGAACTGAACAGATAGATTACTACAAACTGGTTTCCATATTTGCTATAACAGTGAGACATTCAACACAAAAAATATAAACAGTAAAAGTCAAGAAGACCAAACTCTGTATTTATTTTATTCAGGCAAATGCATGGATGTCATTGGTAGCATTAATCAGTACATTTGTATTCCACTGAGAGCTGAATACTGGTCTATAGTATATATACCTTGCATTGTTGCGTAGGTCAGTGACCAAGTACATGTATGTAATCATTACAGAGCAAAAGGTATCTAAATCTAATTAATACAAATGGAAAAGATAAATTTGGTGACTTTGATTGCTAAACAGAAGCACTTCTTGGTAGTTATGATTAGCCCAGTTACAGTGTATGTAATGTACAGATTTCAGTGACCGCTATGACCTCGGACCATATTATTCTTACAAAGGTCAGTTGTTTCCCATCAGGTGGTGAACATGAAATTTTCTAACCATGTCGCCCAGTTACCGTGGTTACAGTGTGATATGGTGCAGACCTGACTGACCCGTACGACCTCATGTATCATTCATACACAGGGTCAGTTGGTCCCCCATAGAGTCTGCAAGTGACATCCACTCACCATTTCTCTTGTAACTGATAGTAATGTGAACCCCTACACAGTGAGTCCCATAGTCCAACTTCCCACTTGATGATGTCACAACTAATTGTTTCCGACCCATGACATGCTTAACTTCTAATACTGTTATTAGTACATTGCAATGCTAGTAACCATGCAACCATGTGTAACTACAGCGACTTGTTCAGTCGGTATCAGTTTGCTAGACACCTCAAAAGAAGTCCTTTGTTATTTACAATTGCACTACTTCCAAGTCTTGTGAGATCTGCAGCATTGTACATAACATGGAAGTGTAGCCATAGAAAGAAATATTTCAGAATTAATAAACAATTTGCCTAATTTATCTTCTATAAATGTGAACACATTTCTTGTAGGCTACACTTGGTCTGCAATCTATTTTGCACATTGGCTGTTGGGTTTATAATTTTTTTGGTTCACCCATTTCTAATACCGATACAGCCTTGTAAACTTAGACAATGACTCCTAGGTGTTGTTTTAATGTCTACTTTAACTATTATTTCAGGGGCTGTTTAAAAAATCTTTTATTTGTTACTTCCAATATAACAGTAGGAACTTCTTTTTTCGAGGTGTCCAGCAAACTGGTACTGGTAAAGGGGTACCAAATACTTCGATATTATTCCCTAATATTTTGTTTTGTTCAGCTGAGGAGAATATGAGTGTCCTATAAAGTGGGCCATGTCACTATGAGTAGCGAGACGAGTAGTAATAACCCCTTAGTCATGAGTATCTTCGAGATGAATGAAGGGAAATATTGGGGAATAATATAATTATACCTCCTCAAACATAACTGAATGATTGGGAAAAGTTATGATGATTTAGAACGTTTTGACTCACATTTATAGAGCACAGCAAAACCAGTGATGTAGACACGGGTTTTCATGATGTAACACCACAAAACCAGTGATGTAGACACAGGTTTTCATGATGTAACACCACAAAACCAGTGATGTAGACACAGGTTTTCATGATTTAACACCACAAAACCAGTGATGTAGACACAGGTTTTCATGATGTAACACCACAAAACCAGTGATGTAGACACGGGTTGTCATGACATAGAATGACCAGGATATATATTCCCTGTTTTCTGTTCAAGGACAATAACTTGGTTTGTGTATGGTATATGCATAATGTCCATTATGGTCCAGCCACTATAGTTAGTATTTTAATTCGTAAATAAATGTGCATTATACAACAAACTAACAACTATAAATGAACAAAATAATACAACAGCAATGAAGAAACCCAGGAAAAGAACCACCAATAAAATGTCTGAGAAGAAAGAGCACAAATGATGTATAAAATTACTGGTCAAAAGTTCTTTCAAATGCAAAAAATAAAATTCCAGAAGATAGCTAGTAGATTAAAGCAAATAACTCATTTAAAGAGCATCGCACATTAAAATAGAGTGAACTGTCTTGCAGCGACTCTTGCAACTCACATAGCTATGGCATGTATCGATTGATTAAAATTATTACATCAGATACTGTCTAAAAAAATGCGTCTTCAACCCACTTTTTGAACATGTGAACAGTCATAGCGCCACGAATATCAAATGGTAGGTAGTGCATTCCACAAGGCAGGTGTGCAAACTGAGAAGGCACTTTGTCCGTAGGTCTTGTTAAAGTCCCCCATTTGGTTGGATTAAAGCTCTTAGAGGTCTAAGATATTAATCAATTATATGTTTTACCATGACTATACTAAAGTATACTTTATGTACTATGCATGTAGTCATAATAGTGTTGTAGACAATGTTGGAATCTGACAGTCATGGATAATTTTAGTATTATCTGATCAACATCACATCACTTACTGGCGTCATAAGGATCAAATAGGATCATTTGAATTAACTTTTACTCTAGCTCTGTCAAACAGCTGTTATTGACACCCAAATTGTGATAAATGTAACATTGGCTGGGGATAAAATCTCATAGATATCTCATGTACTGCATTGTGTGTATTTGCTATGGTACCTCTATTTACATACTGTACTGGGGTTTCCTGCACCTTTCTTTCAAACTACAAGAAAATATGTATGACGTAGCTATGGCATATCAATTGATTATTTGATTGCTAATTGATCAATATATTGATTGACTGATTGATTTATTGAATCTAGCTTGATTGTTTGCTTGCTTGATTGATTAGTTGATTGACTTAGTGACTGATTGACTGATTGATTGATTGACTGACTGACTGGGTGGGTGGATGGGAGAGTGAGTTGAGTGAGTGAGTGAGTGAGTGAGTGAGTGAGTGAGTGAGTGAGTGAGTGAGTGAGTGAGTGAGTGGTTGAGTGACTGATTGACTGATTGACTCTCTCTTCCTACAGAATAACCATATACATCATGGTAAGAGATCTGGTATTGTAGTACTAGGTGGTGGTAAAGGTACAATATGTGACAATGATATCTATGTTAATAAAGAAGCTGGTATTTATATCCTATATAAAGGCTGTCCTACAGTCAGGTAAGTGTCAGAGTTTATCATCTTTATAATATACTTATTTATAAAGTCTCTTAGTCCATCTCAGATATATATACTATTTCCCATCTTAAAGGCCCATGTTTTAATCCCTGGTTCTCTTAGCCAAGAATCCAGTTGTATGAGGATTTCCGGCTCTCTCACCTTACCCCTACCATGCCTAGCATTTTGCTAGTGACCATTTACTTTTAAATGAAGCTTTGGTGCCAGGCATACTAAGGGAAAGGTAAGAGCCAAAATTCCCCACAAGCTCTATTCAAAACTTTACATGGTGACCACGGATTTTTTAAATTGATTGGGTTGGAACAAAGTAACATCCAAAGTTTCAAGAGTTTATTACCGATGTACATCCTATGTTAATACAGATGTACAGAATTTCTTACAACAACAACAACAACAACAACAACAACAACAACAACAACAACTCTATTAGTCTTCATGTTCACCTATGCAGATAACTATTTTCTATATTTGCCAGCTATAACAGAATCTGCAATGGTAAGGCTGCAGGTATAGCAGTCAATGAGAATGGCAGTGGTACTATCACAGGTAGGTCAAACAATCTACTCTTGCATAATATGTATCTGAAGAAATATGCTGTTATGAGTCATGAATATTCAGTGTTCATCTAATGAATAATTATCTGCTAAGTCCCATGATGCAATGCTGTACCAATGAAAGAACAATATAGGTGAACATTTTGGCATTTCTTTGTAATGGAGCCAAAACTATGTAATGTGAAATCTTGAAATAACTCTCCAGAACCCAAAGATTATGAAGATATTTTTATTACTTTATCGAGTGGTGTTCGCTTTAAATGGGAAAACAATTAACTTTGACTTAAGTCATGTGAGCATCTGTTTTCTTTCCTCCACTAAAAATAGGTTGTAGTGTTGAAAATTGCTTCAAAAGGCAACCATCACATACCCTCTGTTTTCCAGAATGACCCCGTTCAATGTCAGTCATCAGCCTGCATTTATTCATAATTTCTAAATTTGTACGTCATTTGTAAATTGTGGATGTATCAAACTGTGGACAAATGGAACTTGTTACAAACAGGGAAAGTAAACAAATGAATTGGATTAATAACAATTGGCTCAGCAGTTGTACAGCCTTAGAAAGCAGGGATAGTGCCAGAAATTTTTCATCTCATGAATAGAAAATAAACAATTAATTGATCAACTTTCTGTGAAGTGTAATTAAATGTTGATTCCTTGCCTGACAGATAACATGGTGAGCAATAATCAGTGGGGTGGTATCGATATCCGGAATGGCGGCAATCCAATTATTAAAGATAACTGGATTTGTAATGGTGCATCAGATGGTGTAGTCATTGGTCAGGGAGCCCTGGGAAGGATGGAAAATAATGTTATCCATGGTAAGTACATTATGGAAAATAATGTTATCCATGGTAAATACATTACGGAAAAAATAATGTTATCCATGGTAAGTACATGATGGAAAACAAATGTTATCCATGGTAAATACATTATGGAAAACAAATGTTATCCATGGTAAGTACATTATGGAAAACAAATGTTATCCATGGTAAGTACATTATGGAAAACAAATGTTATCCATGGTAAATACATTATGGAAAACAAATGTTATCCATGGTAAGTACATGATGGAAAACAAATGTTATCCATGGTAAATACATTATGGAAAACAAATGTTATCCATGGTAAGTACATGATGGAAAACAAATGTTATCCATGGTAAGTACATGATGGAAAACAAATGTTATCCATGGTAAATACATTATGGAAAACAAATGTTATCCATGGTAAGTACATGATGGAAAACAAATGTTATCCATGGTAAATACATTATGGAAAACAAATGTTATCCATGGTAAGTACATGATGGAAAACAAATGTTATCCATGGTAAGTACATTATGGAAAACAAATGTTATCCATGGTAAGTACATTATGGAAAATAATGTTATCCATGGTATGTACATTATGCAAAACTGTTATCCGTGGTATATACATAATGGAAAACAAATGTTATCCATGGTAAGTACATTATGGAAAATAATGTTATCCATGGTATGTACATTATGCAAAACTGTTATCCGTGGTATATACATAATGGAAAACAAATGTTATCCATGGTAAGTACATTATGGAAAATAATGTTCAGACATTTCACATGACAGTGCTGTATCAATTACTGTTCTGTTATTGTATAGAAATTCACTAAACTTTCTCTTTCTAAATTACTACAGGTAATTTTGGTCATGGCGTGTGGATCATGTCAACCAGTAAACCACTTATCCATGGCAACCAAATCAGTAACAACAATGACGCAGGCATCGCATATGTAGCGTATAGGGAGAATGCTGGTCACCATGGTAACATGGAGGCAGCTGGTAACCATGGCAATGAAGTAGAAGTGTCTGAGGAAGAGGAAGAGCTTGATAAAATTCCAACTGTTAAGGTTGCTACTGTTGAGTATAACAGCATATACCACAATGCAGGTAAAGTGTTAACAATTTACATACAAGTAGTTTACTGTATTAAGATGTTACTCAGATCCCTAATATTTTCTTAAATGTGAGTGACCTAAGGGGCCTTGTCACTATGAGTCAATAGACGAGTAGTGACAAGTTACTTCTGGAGTATTTTTTCAGCTGAATGAAAAATAACATTAGGAAATAATATAATTATGCTTGTGCAAACTTTACTTATGAAGAATATACTGATACAAGAAACTGTTATCAATACTATCGTTTCTGTATAATACTAGTATTCAAAACGTCAAAATTCAGCCATTTTAGAATCCAATACGGAAGTTGAATACTGTGTTAACTGTATGGATGTTGAATACTGTGTTAATTCTGGCAAAATAAAGGATTGTGGATTTGCTTGAGAAAAAGATGACAAATTTCCAAATTTCTTTTGTTATTCAAAAAACAAGAAGGAAATTTTAGAACTTTGATTTTCAGTGAAGTTTGTCTCCAAGGCACATTCAGCCTTCTTAAAATAAGCATATAAATTTACCTTATACCTTTGCATGACAAGACAAGAATACATGAAACTATAAACCATTTCTGTTACAGTATTTTATAAGCCCTAACATAAACCTATGTGTTGATGTGAGTGATATGTAACTGTGGTTTAAGTTTGCATAATTAGATGATAACACACATTGGTGACATTTCATGTCTGAGTCTCTGTACACGTAGTATATTGCCAAAGGGAATGATTCAACCCATTGTCATAGCAACATACATACCTGACCCCAGATAAATGTCTCTTATATAATATTAAATTTAACAAAAGTATTGATTTATATGTACATATTACTGTCATATTTATTATGGTGCATGAAAAATTTGGTGGACTCTGCTGAGAGTGAACAGAGAACTTGTACACTTAGTATACGTGTGCTTGTAAATAACTCATGATCCTAGCAGCCTGAAGTATTCAGTGTAGGTGTTGTGTCACTTTTCAGCTGAATATACAATGTAGAAATATAACACATCTGTACAAATGACTAATGTGTTTTCTTCCTAACAAAGACAGTACAGTGTATGTCAAGGTATCCTATATTTATATATCCTAGATATTACATGTGGTATCGAATCTTCTCATGAGATTTGATGCATGGATAGAACTAGACAACTTTATGTACAACACAAGTTAATTTGCAATGTATGCACAATACAACTGGTAACAGTCAACTAAACCATTTTCTCTGCTTGTCACTATCGTTTATAGCGTCCATATCAAGTGTAAATGTATGTTACATCAGTCCAGTATGTGGTGTCTCTCAACATAATCGTAAGCAATGTTACCAGTACAAAGCACAAGTTAGTCATAAATTGACGAGAGAGGAAACGTAAATGTCATAAGATATGTTGGTTTCACTTGGAATAATAGATACAGTTGTGACACTCTCATAACACTGTGATTAGTTTGCTGTTTGTTAGCTGATAACATTGTTTACAAATTGACTACACTTGGAAAGGCCACATGCTAGTCTTATAATAGTCTAGTTTCTATATGACGTGTTACAATTACTACCATCATCTCCACTCACATGATATAGGGAGAATCCTTACTCTAACACACCCAGAAATCTGTACTACCCCTGACTGTTCATATAAATGTGATGACATAATCATGTCCCCACATGATTTTAGTTTCAGACTGGAGAGATGGATTTTGGTTTATGAGCAATTGTGTAAGGGAAGTAACCACTTGCAACTGGCTGTCAATTTGTGATGCATTACTACTGACATGCGTCTTTTACCTTTTCCCCATAGATTTCTGTGCTAGAATAACAACTTTCCCTATATGTGAGTCAGTGTGCCTTCTAATGATAGCCAAATTTTGTTGTTGTGAGTCAAAATGAGAAAAACTGGCATTTCTTGTGAGTCACCACGTAGTAAAAGATAGGAGAACACCAAATTTTGGTGCATCACTAGAAATTGTGTGCATCAGTGGCGCATCATGTTGGCTTAGAGGGTAGATTGACACGAGTGGAGATGATAGTACATGTAGTAACCTTAGTGCATAGCCATTGTATAGGAACTAGACTGGTCTTATAATTAAACCAGTGTTATTTTACACTGGATATGGATGCTATAAATTATTATGGCAAGCAAAGAAAATGTGCTATTTGGCTGTCAGAAGTTGTCAGCAGGATTAACTTGAACATAAAAAATGTCTACGTCGTGTATTCAACAAAAATAAATCCAGAACCGAAACACATATGCCTACAGTAATCCATATATAATCCTTATACACTTAATGAGAGTTTTGTCCAGGTGTGAAATTATGATTCTTGTATGCAGTGTGTATAGATTAGGTAGCTGTATCCATGACAACACAGATATGGCATTTGTATTATGTTTGTATTAAGCTCTAACTTCAACTCACTCTGCCTTACTGTGATATCAGATTGCTTGCTGTGGCCATGAAATCTTAGTACTTCAGTTATTTATTTATCTTAAACCAAGGTTTCCCACTGTTTACTAACTAAGACTACTGCATATAATGATTGTTAAGGACACAACAGTTTATAGGTTATCTAGTTGCTGTATGTTGGGCTAGATTGCCTATATAATCTCTCTCTCTTCACCATATAGACAAATGCCTTTATCTAGCACAACATGCTGTTGTTACCACTGAAAGAGGTAGTTTTATGCTATTAGGAGCATTGATATAAACGTGATGACGTTGTCACAATTTGAAAAGTAAATGGTAATATATATGAATAAGATCCATGCATCTACTGTCTGAAGAAAAAAGAATTTGTAAACAAATTTGTGAAAAAGTAGCCAGCAAAACATTGTGTGAAATAGCTGGTTGTTGTTGTTGTTGTTGTTGTTGTTGTTGTTGTTGGGGGGGGGTTACTTGTGATCAACCCTAGTAGGGATATGCCCCCTCCCTATTTAATAGATCCTTAACAGAACACAGCGGGTGAAAAGTTTGTTGCTATGGAAACAACATATATACTAGTATGTCGCACATATTTTTTCATATTCCACCCAGACCTACTTTAACCAAATATGTATATTCCATTTTTTGTAGAATACAATGTTCAATGATGTAAGTCAGTCACAGTTTTTTATGTAACTTATATTTCCAAACTTGATTATGTTCACTTTAGGAAGTGGTGTATGTATTAAAGGTAGTGATTTAATCAAACTGGAAGCCAATGCCATCCATGGTAATTGTGGTACAGGTCTAGTTGTAGACCAACAGCCAACAGCTACAGTTACCAATAATAGTATCACTTGTAATGCTGGCTCTGGTGTCGCTATCACTGAAAACAGCTCTATTGATCTCCATGGTAATGGTATCTATGACAACAGCAAACATGGTGTGGTGACAAGAGGTAGTGGGAGGATAGTAGGCAATGATATCATTGGTAATCAGATGGCTGCAATACAGCTGGGTAGAGGAACAACCAAAGGTTTTCAGGTTTGTCTTAATGACCCAAAATATTTAAAGTTAAACAAACACATATTGTAGGGAAGCTCTGTGATTCTTGTTTGCTATCTACTCTACTCCAGACTGTACCTTTGTTGTGAACCTTGCCATGGCATTTCACTCATGTAACATAACATTTTTTATATACATACACTCAAACTTCAAACACAAAAGAAAAAATGATATAAGTTACCATGTTGATTATTAAAGAATTGAAGCCATTAAAATCATCAAGTCCATGTTTGTTCAGCAGTAGCCATTTTCAACTGAACTGTAAACCAATAGCAATACTGTATCACTTTGCAATGTGATTGGGTAAAATGATCTTGCTGTGTGTTTGTTTGTTGTGTCTCTGTCATTGTGAAATGTGTCTATCTATGTGTTGAAAACATTATGTCCTATGAGTGAAACTTGATCCATGGCAACATCATTTCTACTGTAACTTTTCACCACCTCAGTGGACACCGTGTAATGCCATGATATACAACATGTAATACACATCCCTGTAATAAGTATATATACACACATACATTACACACAGCCCTATGGTTAGATATTATTCCCATATAGAATTCAATCAGCTGAGGAAAATGCGAGTGACATAAAAGTGACATAAGATGAGCCCATCAAGCAGATATAATACATACATGTAGATATACAACTCAGTGATACCCTGATATACAACCCTGTAACACCCTGATGTACAACTCAGTAATACCCTGATATACAATGCTGTAATACCCTGATATACAACTCTATAATATCCTGATATACAATGCTGTAATACCCTGATATACAATGCTGTAATACCCTGATATATAACCCTGTAATACCCTGATATACAACTCTGTAATACCCTGATATACAGCCATGTAATAACATACATATATAACCCATTGATCTTGTCGTTCTGTTTCTTCAGGTGTTAAGGAACCGTGTGTATTCTGCCAATGACTATGGTATTGCAATGTTAAGTTACTCCTGTGGACTTGTAGAGGATAATATACTGTTCAGTGGACACTATGCACACCACTATATCCATGGTAACAGTCAATGTGTTGCTAGGAACAACCAGGTGGTCCAGTGTGAACATGCAAATTTCCATGATACCACAGGGTCAGTAGCAGTATATTTCCATATTATAAAACTTGTTGGATATACAGATGGTTGTCTAATACTCTTCATTGTACATGTAGTAAATGTGTACAACATTGCCAGATTTAAAAGAATAGAAATTGATACTTGACTTCATTTTGTATAGTACGGTAGTAATAGTGAAGTTACCTTATTGGAATCTAGTTTCTGATGTGACCATGTAGTTTTCATCCACTCAAACCGCATGATATTATGCCGTTTGGTCAAGTGACCAGTCGTCCCTCAATCGTGACTGTGGATACCAATCTCCCACTTATTTACAATAGTCTACTGTCAAGTGATTCCATCACGGCATAATGTCATTACGCTGATGACGTCGGAGTGATTCAGACGAAAGCTATGTAGTTGCTTCAAAAATTGCTATATTTAAGGAGTGATACAGTTATCTTTTTAGAATCTAGGTTTGAAGTGAATATATATATTTCGTCTCTCAAATATCATCAGCATACTGTGTACATGAAATACCAGGGGAAATTTGTTTGCGAATGTGAACTGTTATGTAAGTAGGCCATAAAACTTGTCTTATCAAATGATGGAATGTAATACAAGTCTTCGTACTTCCAACATGCTGTGCCAAGTATTATTAATCCAATTCAGTTGTTTACTTTCCCTGTTTGTATCATGTTCCGTTCGTCCACGGTCTGATGTCGGCGATTGTAGTTTAGTGTTCTCAGACCTCTAACAATCAATGATCAACACTCATCATAATTTTCATTCCGTTATCCAGGGACGAAAATTCAAGTTCTGACACAAGCCTTGATGGGAGCGAAAAGAAATTTACGGCTAACAAACTATCACCATGGAAATTAGAGAATCCTCCTCCGCGACCTCATGTGACCTCACCCAAAGCACTTCCAACAGCTCCATCGAAACGTGTTACCACATCAGCTAGAGTACGCAACCCTAAGTCAGGAACTAGTCAACAAGGCAGCAAGTTATGTGTTATATTATAGGAGAATTCTACATAATTAATGACATGACAGTGATTTTGGAAAGACAAAAGATTGCATAGTTTGGCCACTAGGGGTGCTGTTCTGTCAGAGGTATTGGACTGGTTCTTACAAAGTTAAATGGCTTGTCTGTTATAACTTTGCAATACACTGTTTGAAAGACAAAAGATTGTATAGTTTGGCCACTAGGTGCGCTGTTCAGTATCAGCTTTCAAACTGGTCATGAGGAGGGCCACAATAGTTGAATACAGTAGCTATTAGGTTCTAAAATTGCTTAATTTTAGTAATATTTTAACCTTTATTTAAAAAATGTGTACAGTGGCCCTTGATATTTTGTCTTAATTTTAACTGAAAATGAGGTAGAATTTCCTTGAACAAAGTAACAGCAAAAGTTGAAGCAGTTCATTTCCAAGGAGCATTGTACGTTAATACAGTGTTGTACCTTGTAAACAACCCCTGTCCTAGGACTATGTCTTTATGTGAAATTTATGTACAACGTTGTAATTTGTACAGTACATACAAAGTGTAGCTTTTGATAAAAATGTACCATTCATGTACAGTATATTGTATCAAGAATTTCATTCTATTCTACAAGTTTTAGAATTATTTTACCATTATCCCACACATCATAGGTTGGAATATTCAAAAGCTCAGTTTTGCTGCCACTTGAAATGTTTTACATTTCCAAATAGTTCACTGCAAAGTATTTGGAAACAGAATTTTGTCGTATTTTTTCCCTCCAAAGTCCAAATTACATTTTGGTGAAAGTGTTATCCGAATGCGGATGTGTACTGGGCTAGCTCTCAATCTGCCCTCATAAAGAGTGCCCTCAATGCTGCCATATTGTCAAATTTTTGCCTCGAATGCTGCCATGTGTTCAAGTTTCACCATAGAGGGCAGCCTGAACTCTGGATATGTTATAGGTTCCTGTTTAGGACTAGACTGAACGTTGTCATAGTTGGTGCTCCTGTTAACATCAACTAAACAAACCACGGTATTTGAGAACTGTATCTTTAATCAGTACTTTATGTGCTTGAACAAGAGAAGTCTTGGCCGTGTGGAAATTTATGGACATGTAGACAAATTAGAAATTAGTAAACAAGTACCAAGTAATTGAAGTATAGGCAATAATGTATATTCTCAACATGATTGTGTTTTTCAAGTTCTAACTGTGAAGGACGCCCTCAACAGTGCAAAATGTTTCCACTCATCACCGTTGAGGGCACCCTACGAAGGCCATGGTGCCACATACATTTATATTAATTATAATGTAAAGATAGCATTTATTGATATCAATTTACAAGTTATTACCTCATCACAGATTATAACATATCCATCCATTAACTTCACCAGTATTAGAAAGTAAATCTACCTTCACAGAGAAAATTGAGTTTTGAAATTATAAGCAGCACAAGAAACATAGTGGTCCATGTAAAGTTAGAGGCTAGATCAATAGTTCAGTGTAGGATGGTGAAATTCTTTTTAGTTTTTTTTGTGTTTTTTTTTGGTGGGGGGGGGGGGGGGGATGAGCCATTTTAGTTCTCATCCCACAAAAAACGATTTTTTTTTGCCCCAAAATACAAATATTTCTAACAACTTGGGGAATGAACTATTTTCGCTATAGTAAATACAAGGCACTAAAATATAGTGTGAACAAAAGAACTATTTTTTTCTCACTACACACAACTACATACTGATTTTTTTGAAATGGATTGTGCTCTTTGCAACAATTTTAAATTGTGTGTGTGAGTGTGTGTGTGTGTGTGTGGGGGGGGGGGGGGGTGAATCTGAATCTGAGGCCCAACTAAAAGAATTTAGTTTTTTATCCTACACTGATCTACTAATCACACCCTTTATGTATGTATACTGTTACATGTCTTCACATTGATTGTAGCATAAAAAATTGTTTGTGTATAAATTGTACTTGAAATAATGTAAAAAAAAACAACACACTATTAAATTCTGATCACAATTAATTTTAAATTACTTTTACAGTAATGTATTCTAATTTCATGTAAGTTATGTTCATTGCATTTGTTTTATTTCACTCAGCAAAGTGCAACACTTACTTCAACTTTTGCTCATTTTCATATATTTAAAAAAAATTTGCACCACTCAATCATTTGCAAATTTGAATTGTGCATATTTCTATGTTAAACCAGTTTTAGTTTTTTTTTGAATAATAGTTCATTTTAAGATTAGTGTCTGACTAAAGATTGCACATTTTTTAAAGTGATTTAATATTTCAGTTTAATTTATGCAGTTTTCTACGGTATGTATTTAAAAAAAATGAATTTGGATCTTTTAAATTGAGTCATAAAAACATGACATTCCATAACTTTGAATATTTATTTCATGTTTTTTTAGAACATGTGCAATCATTTTTTCAAAAAGAGAAACAAGAATTCTGACATTTTTGTGTTTTACAGATCAAACCATTACCTTCACAACAGTACACAGTTCAAAATTTCACACATTTGCCAACTATCATTACAACTTACTATTAACATTGAGGGATCGCTAAAAGACTGTGCATATCATACACATTTTATGTTCCCTAAGAACAATTTAGATAGATAAGAAACAGGTTTCCCACAGACCACTCAATACAAATATAAACAACATCATCTGACACCTACTGATACACAGACACACACACACACACACACATACACAACGTCCTTGAAACAAACAAGCTATTGAAAGTTATTGCATTACTGGCTCAGATTTTGACACATACATGTGTATTGATTCAAAGTGACAAATGATATGTGTGTACACATACAGTGCCTGTTTGTCGGCAGGAATGTGGTGTTGTTTATATTTGTATTGAGTGGTCTGTGTGAAGCCTGTTTCTTATCTATCTAAATTGTTCTTAGGAAATATGAAATGTGTATGATATGCACAGTCGTTTGACGATCCCTCAATTTTTTAGTTGTATTTTATAAGAAAAGAATTTTCTTTTGGTGCAAAAAATTGTGATATCTAATCACGTATGTCTATCCCCAAAACTTATTATAAATTGACCTTGATCCAAAAAAAGCTGAAACTAGCTGATGATGGATTTAACCCTTAATAAGCCTAAGTCCTCTCACTTCTGAAACTGTATGGGAGAGATAATATGTATATTGTGTCATTGGTAAATGTTGAGTACAAAGTCAAAACTGATGACAATTATGGTCATTTATATAGCAGTGATTACTTGTATTGGTGTGTATACATACTACATGTACATGTATTGGTTTTACACTGCAATATAATACAGAAAACAATATTTTTACCCACATGCAAATATGCATTTGATCATTCTATGTACGCAAAATCACATACATCAACACATCGTTATATTTTTACCCATATGCAAATATGCATTCCATCACTCTATGTACATAAAATCCCATACCTGTACATCAACGCATCGTTATTTTTTGTACAAAAATTTACTGTTTCAGATAATCATGTGTAAAGTAATAATTACTATTACATATAACCCTATGATGTGTGAGTGGCAGTGTCAGTACTCCCAGAGGACGTACATGTATTAGCACCTGTTCTTTCACTGTTTTCTGCTGGATGTTTTACTTACTTTGCTTGAAGTACAGCCACAGAGAACATGATCGAATTCTCAGTACCTTCAATAGCTTTTTACCTTAATGCTACAGGGTCCAAATAGAACAAGAAGTTAGACTTATTCTCGCGTGTTATTTTTATGATGTGCCTAGACAGTAATATTCTATTTCAGGTACTGAGAATTGCACTGCAAGCAGCCTTGTATATATCACAAGTATGCCACACTGACACTCACACCATGAGACTCTGTCATATACTTGTTATTGATAAATGGTACAATATTACATGCAGCCTAAGTACAGCATTGCACCAATGGGGACTAGACAATCAATTCACCAACAACAATATACATGAATAATTCAGAAAATCTCAGAGTTTTGGACTGTGTGCTTTCAGTGTTATAACAAACATTTACATTTTGTCATTTTATAAAAATAATACAAATGCAATAAGAACAGACAGCATGCTGTACAATTTGACATACATTATAACTTATATATGTATCACAACTGACGATGATCACTTGGTCGGATGGCATGTATTAAAGTAGGTGATATAGATAGACCATAATGAAACAAGATAAATCTGATTAAAATCCGATGTAGCGTACATGGCTCAATTTCTTTTTGGTTGTTACGCTTACTGCTGTTTGTTCTTTTGTAGGCACTCATTACATACATCTGACACAATACCATAGGTTTTCCCAAACCCAATCTCATATTTACGATTAGCCAACCAGAATCCTTTTTACAATATAACACTCAACATTCAAAATTGAAAGAAACTTAAGAAAACCTCCAAACAATAACAATAACATCAATGTCTGCACTCTGTGCTCATGCTCTTTTCGAACAGAGTGTTCTGAAGTACTGTGCCCATATGTTTCAGCAGATTATGTGTGTTCTCTGTTACAGTGAATTTGCTCAGCCCTCTCATGTGGCTCCAGAAAACCTATGGTATTGTGTCAGATGTATGTAAATGAGCACTCACAAAAGAACAAACAGCAGTAAACGTAACAGCCAAAAGGAAACTGCGACATGTACACTACATCGGATTGTAATCAGATTGGGTGATAGATGTTACTAATGATACACTTTGATATCCTAATAGTGTTGGCTTTAATAAAATGTTATTTGAGAGATGTAAGATCATCCCATCAATGATATTAGCTTATGTCTTAACTGTAAACCTGGATTTTTCCACAACTAGAAAAATGTGACTTTACAGTCTTCAACTAGTTGCCAAAGACTATTTTATGAATTTCTCATGTTCTGAGCCTGGTATGTGTTAATGTGCAAAGATTTACTTTAGTCACTTCTTCTGTTTTATGCTGTTTCGTTTTCCAGCAAAATAAGAGAAAATAAGTGTTTAGCAAAAATGTCCAGATTACGAGTTTTGTGAAGATTTCTTTGACAGTTATGATGACACAATGTATCAAATTGTGATACACATAATATTTTTTTTAGCAGCAATACACACTTTTGTGATTTTAGGCACTAGTGTAATACAATGTATAATATTTGTCACACTAAGAGATTTTGATAAGTTAATTATGCCGGTAATAATTACATGTATGTATGCTTAACAATAAGATGGATCACTTTCAGTTTTAAAATGTGTTACTTTGACTACTAAATCATGTATAATGTCATAATCTATATACATGTGCACAGGTTGTACTTGCATATTAATGCTTGTATATCAGGCCTGACGGTTTGTTTTTCTTTACAAAAATATGTTTCCTTTAATTGAAAGTGATGAAGCATGTAACTGAGGCCCCATTTCATGTATTTCATCAGTGCATGTATAAAATATGCATACATACAATGTAAATACATAGTAATACACACTACAACCTTTTAAGCTATGAATCTGCATTGACACTATTATGTAATATTAATAAAGGTGATTAAGAATGAACAGTGCTTGGTCATCAAAATTTGAATTTTTTGAATTTTTTGGGAGAAATCAAAGAATGATGTCATATGTGTTTGAGTAGTTTAAATAATGTAGAAGAATAAATGAAAAGAATAATGCAAAACATGTAGAAGAATTTAGTCCTGAAAATTTCTAGTCACAGAGTCAACAAATTTCTTGGAAGCAAATCCCAAATCTCTGTTGACGTCTCGTCAGCATCATCAGAGCTGTACTACAATGGGCTATTGTCACCCTTGTTGATACTAATGTCAGGGCTGTGCTACAATGGGCTATTGTCACACTTGATGATACTAATGTCAGGGCTGTGCTACAATGGGCTATTGTCACACTTGATGATACTAATGTCAGGGGTGTACTACAATGGGCTATTGTCACCCCTGATAATACTGACGAGATGTCTGTGAAAATTTGGGATTTGCCTCCAAGAAATGTTTTGATTTTGTGAGTATAAATTGTCATTACTAAGTATGGACCCAAAGTCCATGAACTTTCATTCCTGCACGTACAAGGATGTTTCAATATGACAGAAAGTCACCAGAACATTTAGTTAGAGACAATTCACATGTAACCTTCAGGTACACACTATCACAAACAGAACTGTATTGTAAAACTGAAGTGTAATATTTTAAGTCATATCTCAGACTTATTCATGTTGATTTGCCTCTTGTTATGGTGATTGGCCAGTGTAGCCATGGTGATTGGCCAGTATAGCCATGGTGATTGGCCAGTAGTCATGGTGATTGACCAGTATAGCCATGGTGATTGGCCAGTATAGCCATGGTGATAGGCCAGTATAGCCATGGTGATTGACAAGTAGTCATGGTGATTGACCAGTATAGCCATGGTGATTGGCCAGTATAGCCATGGTGATTGGCCAGTATAGCCATGGTGATTGGCCAGTATAGCCATGGTGATTGGCCAGTAGTCATGGTGATTGGCCAGTATAGCCATGGTGATAGGCAAGTATAGCCATGGTGATTGGACAGTATAGCCATGGTGATTGGCCAGTATAGTCATGGTGATTGACAAGTAGTCATGGTGATTGGCAAGTAGTCATGGTGACTGGCAAGTAACCATGGTGATTGTTCAGTAATCATAGTGATTGATCAAAGTTAGTAGTCATATTGATTGGCTAGCAGCTACTGCCAAGTAGTCATGGTGATTGGAGAATAACCATAGTGGTTGGCCAGTTATTCTTTGAGTCATGGTGATGGCCAGTAGTTATGGCAACTAACCCAAAGTCATTGGAACTGGCCAATAATCATAGTAAATGACAAGTACCGTAGTCATGGTGATATGTTTCATGCAGTAATGAGGATGATTTTACAATGTATATTTGCTGTTTAGAAATAAACACCAGAGTATTTCAGATACTATCGCCTTGTTGACTTTGATTGACGACAATTTGATGTGACACAGATAATTAATTAAATAGTGTAAGTATTACTGTGCTGTCAAATCAGTTTGTACAGACCACACATAGTCCAAGTTTGATAGGTACAGTTTATCAGATATGGCCAAACTATAGTATAAACCTGTATAGACAACTGGATTAAAATTGATGCATAAAATCAATTACTTCCATGATCAACCTGGTACTCAACTGACTTCTACTACTACCTTAGTATCACAGTTTCCTTCATTTTATCGGACTGCTGCATTTCTGATTACTGGTATATTATACAAAGCCCCCAAAGACCCAAACCCATTTTCTGGGTCATTTTACTGAATACAATATACTACTTGGTTAATCAAGCTTTAGGTTTCTGTTAGGTTTATAACACATATGACTTGATTGGTTCACTCTTCTTATCTTTTTGAGTTATTTCCTGAATTCTTTATCTCCAAAATTCTAGTGTCAAACGTGATCTGACTGACGCCACTGGTGACATGAACTATTCTATTTTTTTAATAGGGGAGGCTGACTTAAGGTAGGGTAGCCATGACCAGTGAAATTGGGTTGCAAATGGCCGACAGTATAACTAGTAAAGTTATCTATTGCTTGAAAGTCATTCACACTCCCATTTATTCACTGAATCATGATGTACAACAATAGCGCAACATAACTCGTTCTCATTCATTCTAGATTGCTATTTTATGAAACTTCACACATTCACCAGATCATGGATATCAAGAATAGAACAAGTTTTTTAGGGGAGACACAAAGTGAGTTCGGATGACCGAACAATTCGGATAATTGGGTCAGATAATCAACATTTTACTGTACGAGTATTTTATATAGCACTTTTACACCGTGTTCAGAGTGTTTTAGAATTACTAGTATTTCCCCGTCATGGATCTACAAATGTATAATGACGACCCTTTATATTTCAAGCCCTGAGGAGAATACCACCCATTGCAGCATCTATAAGCACATAGCCAAACCTTCACATAGCAACCTGCATCCTATCAGATCCCCAATTACAGAGGTGGGTTAGGGGCTTAGTGGTTCAAGTCATACCCCAGGAATCAGACTAAAACCAGTCCACAACAAACGACAGTGACGTGGCTCAACCTGCAGCTTGTAGATTCCAAGCCAACCACTCTAACTGTCCAACCATCATGACTCCTCAAAGGAGTTCATAATACATGACATATAGACCTTCAGCAATCACTATAAACACACAAATCAATGCAACGGGTATCACTTCAACTCGTTTTTATTGAAAATTTGACATTGAACAGAACACTTTTAGTAAATACATAAAAATACCAATAACATAAGCTGTGTCTAGAAATATTCAATTTTAATAATGTGACAGTTTTTGTTGTAAAAAGTTGAACCATTTATTGACTATACATACTACATTGGAAAACTAAACCCAGACTAGACTACTGTATATTGTACACCTACACATTTTCATAGTCTTTATTTACAACTTTGGGGTATTTGCAGGGAAAAAAAGGTTGAAATTTATCATTTAATAGTCCATAACATGTGACGAATGTTATAAGCTGACCACCAATATAATATACAGTTTGTGTAGATGTTGGTAATCGTTAGAAAACCATTTATGGAAGTCAAATGAAACTTTTCAATTTTTATGATAGATAGGTTGGAAATGTAGTTGTTTTTCTTCATATATACAAACTTGGTAGAGTTCTTTAATTTTTTTAAACTGAAAAGTTGGTCACTTTTTTTTGGTCAACATATGTGACAATTTATTCCCCCTCCCCCATCAATTTTGTTGTAGAATTAATTACATAGTTCTTGATATTAATTTATGCCCAGTTGAGGAAACGGATGAATCCATCGTAATCTATCATTCCATCATTGTTCAGAGCACATTCTGCTATCAGCTGTAGAAAGAAAGAAGAAAAAATTTGTTAATTTTCATATTAACACCATCTTTGTCAATGAACAGTAGAATGTGTGACAAAGAACTTTGACCGATGTGTTCATTGTACTGATTTGACATGCCACTGACGCACAGTACTTTCTTGTGATGCACAAAAATTTGGTCTTTCCCAACCCTCACTATTATGGGTAGTAAGAGATAAAAATCAGTTTATAATTTCTACTCTCAATCAACCAACTGTTTCTGTACTCTGTCAGACAACGGCTTTTCACACATTAATTCGAATCTTTATCCAAACTGGGCCTTGAACTTAAAAGACCCGGGTTTAAATCCCAGGTTCCACACTAGTGTTTAGTGTTATCTTATCAGTAGGGCCATAAGGATTACATAGGATTATTATTATTTTGTTCTGAATCAACTTTTTCTATAAGCTCTGCTAGACAAATCCTAATCTGAACTGGGCCAAATGTATGACAACACTTCTCATATACACTTGGCACCTATTTTACACAATGGTGAAGTCTAATACAATACAATTAGAATATTCCAGAAGAAGAATAGGGGTGTATAGCTCTACTTACAGCATCAATGATGTCATCATCTATTGGTAAATTATTTCTCCTACAGACACTCTTCAGTCCAGCCACGTCGATTTTACCAGTTCTATCTCTGTCATAGCCCAGGAAAGCATCACGAAGTGTCATGTGATTTAAGTAGTTGGCCTTTCTCAGCTGTGCTTGTATTTCTTTGACAAGTCTGTCTCTGTCACCAGGTCTGTGGAGATATTAAATTGATATCTGATAAGTAATCATGCACATTACATATTACTTTCAACTTGGTATCTACCACTGCAGTGTTTTTGCTAAAATCTTGTAACAGAAGGGAAACTTTAGTAGAATTGGAATATACACCTTGTACCATAATTTTGACACTATTTTTCATACAAACATGTTGCCATGCCAATATTGGACAAGCCCCTCCCCCACCCCCATTGCAGTGCCGATTTTGACAATTGTAGTAATTAAGTGATGGATACCAAATACAACTTATAAGTGCTTTATTGTTGACAGTTTGTAACTTTGTTTAATGCACATAACCTACATTACCTCATTAAGATGAGATATTGCAAATACTCACGTTCGTTTCAATTCAAGGGGAGCTCCCTTGATGGGTGCCTGTTTGGGTGCTCCAGCTTGAGACATCTTAAGTTCCCTGATGGATTGAATGGTTCTCTCACTTCCAGGGAAGTCAGATGCACATTGCTCAAGGTAGAAAAGAACAAAGTCATCAGCATCAACTATACGGAATCTATGGTTAAACACTTCAATACATGCACCAATATACATGTCTTGTGGACCGTAGAACTCTGGACGTTCTGGTCTACTGCTGGGTTTGGCAACTCTCGTTCTTTCTAGGAATTTACCACTGATAATACCGGAATTACGAACTGGTGGTTCATAGATCATCATCATATCATCAGCTAAACGATAGCTGATGATGAAACGACGACCTTGGTCTTCTGGTCTGACAGAGTCCTACAGAAGGGATACAAACAAAATAGTTATTATTAGATTTTAATAAATCCAAAAACAATTCTACAACATACATGTACAATCACAGACCTTTATTAAAATCAGTTTGAGTTTTGCCAATGATTTAAGTATACATCAATAACTTGATTACTATCACTAAGTACATTTCAATATGTAGCACTGATTATCTCCAAAATGAAAAATCTCAACTTCTACCCCTGTATCAGAATATATAAACACATAATTTCACAATTCATGTCACAAATGTTGTGCCTTCACTGTCAAAAATATGAACGCAAATAGTGATCTCAATTACCAGCATACACACAGACTTACACACACACACACATATATATATATACACACACAGAGACACACTTACACACACGCAAAGTCAATAGTACGTACCATGACACCAGCAAAACGAAGAACCTTGTGATCATTCTCCAACATTTTGATGAAGTCTTTCTTGGGTGGTTGTGGGATGAGGGAGAGGCAAGACTGCAATGAATCTTCCAATGAACCAAAACCGTTGTATGGTGGTAAATCAGCCCTGGCTACACTATGTCCACTGCCCTTAACATCCATAGGTGTGAAGTCAGTAAGACCATACTTCAGGTTTAGGTACTGCTTAGTGAATTCATCAACATCGTAGATAAGGAAACGACGGTTGTAGATATAAATTGTTTTGCCGATGCAAAAATCTCTTGGGGTATACCAGTCCTTGATCTCGTGGTCAGACAGTTCCATAACGACAGATGGGAAAGAAGCTGTTAAGTAGAAACATTGATAGATTTTAGTTGTGTTGTTTTTCCATGCTGTGCAAAGGTTAAACACATAACACAATGCAGACTAGACAAGCGCATATATGATGTTGAAAAACGCAAACATATATACACTCACATGCATACAGGCTACATTTTCATCTCCTTTCATTACCAAACAAGGCAAAAACTTTTAAACATTTTTTGGTTACAATCTTCTTGATCTTCAATCAAAAACAAAACACATTGTAGTATAAATGTCCTGACTATAATATGAAAACTGTTGAAAACTTTCAGCTTCATTTTTCGTACTCAGGGGCTTGCAAAATAACATAATAAAACCATTGTACTACATCTCTCAGTGACCCTTGAGGATGCTGAGAAAACGTCAACGAAAATTTGATTTTCCCTTCAAATTTGTTTACTCTTTGAGTAGAAATTTTGAACCGAATGTTGTACATCATGTACAATTTTTTGCCTACACATAGGAACTAATGTCATTATCCATGGCTACCTTATCCCTTATAAGAACTGAACTCAGTGAACATGTATGAGGTGATTATCTGGCGTGAGTACAAAAATGGCTACCAGTAGATATGTACCTAGTAAGTGAGTGTTTTCTCTATTTCTGTGTACAAGACAACTACGTGTACTTACATTCAACCTTGGTTCTATCTTTTGGCAGTTTTTGACGGCGTAAAAGAAGAGGGAATGGATCACGACCGTCATTGGGTTCATGAACTTCCCGGACCTCCACTGTATCATCTACGAGATAGTACTGGAGGATATAGGGACGGATTTCACCAAACATGCTGTCACGGTCATCCCACATACAGTAGAATCGTAAGACTTTGCGATCCAGCTCCAGAAACTGTTTCAGTTTGTCAAAGTTGGACGGCGTGTTGAACATTTGTAACGCTGCTGACTCTTTGCGATTATTATTGTATGGATCAGCTGGGATTGCTTCACAACCATTTAGATCAATACCTTCCTGAGCCATGAAATTCTACAAAACAAGTGAAAAAGAAAATAGAATCGTTGAGTAACTCACTTTCACCAATTACTGCAGTGTACATTCTGGTAACAAGTTTGGAATCATTTGAACTTGGACGTGTTATTGTAGTAAAAATGTTGAATATTTGATCAAAATTAACTCAGCACTGTTTCGTTATACTTCTTCCATCATAATGGTTGATATTGTTAAAGTTACTGAAATTTTAAAATTGTGTGTTCTCTTTGGCAAAGTTGTCCTCTAGCACAAGAAACTGACATACTGTACTTTCTCATAACTCATAATCACATCTTTTATATTTTGTTATAACTGTCAAAATAAAGAGTCTATACAAATGTAACTTGATATTTGCCATATTTCATAATCATTGATTCATTTCTTACATTAATAATCTTCAAAATCACCATTTTCTAAATACTGTACATGACCCCATGTAACAGAATTTATTGACAGATTTTGTTGAACAACATGTAGCAGCACACCATGCTTAGTTTTAGTTTTAGCAAAATATAATGCTGAAGACATTTTCTCTGTAACATGGAAAAACTTTTCCATAAAACGAAGCATTGATTCTGTGATTGGAAAACTCACCTGTGTAAACAAGTCACAGTCCACAACACGGAAAACCTTTCCATAAAATGTAACGTTGATTCCGAGATTGAAATCCTTCCAGTGCCAGTGGTCTCCCTGGTCGTTCTTGGGTAACCGTTGACGTTTGATCAGTTTACCTTGTGGCATTCCACTATTTTCAACATGGGGCTCCACAACTGATATGCTGTCATCTTCCAAGTAATAGAAAATGTTGACTGGACGGATACGAAAATATTCATTTGGACTCTCATGCACAGTTTGTCTGAAGTATGCACTGAATTTTAACACCTGTAAATCAAAGAATTTTGCTTTAAAATTTCACCTTCTAATCCTTATTTTGAGAGTTAGGAGTCAGTCATCACAACTGCAAGTTCCTCTGTGGCAATAACTACTCTAATATTCATACAGATATAATTTTTTTTAGAGATTTCTGAATTTTACCATAGACTTGGTGGAGGGTCTATGATTTTTACCAATGTCACCCTCAAGATTTGGTGCACCCCCCCCCCCCCCCCATCTGTAAATGGCAAGCTATAGTTACAATGTGTACATACATGTATGAAATTTCCCAAGAAGATGAAAAATGCACTTGCTCTGGTCAAATTACTGTGATCAACAAATCTGTGTCTCTTTTCGTTTATTCTCTTACAGACAAATGTTAATGGAATAAAAATAAAGAAGAAAAAATCCACTCTTGATTTCATAATCTATTCTAATGTGTACATGTATGTTGAGTTACTTTTAACATTCAAAACTTACCTTCTTGTCAAAGGCAACATGAGCTGGAATAAAGTCTTCTGGCGGTGCTTGTTTAGCTTGACCATATGTTAGGGTTGGTCTCATATTAGCCAAGTCGTCAAGCTCAGATTCGGTGAGTTGATTGACTGGAAGGGGTTCTCCACCGATGCCAATTTCTGGCCTCCTTGGCAGGGAGTACCCATTTTTGTAGTCAAGGCTATGTGCTAGGTGATATTTGCTTTTCTGTTGAGACGTAAATTTACCAGTGCATCAGTATCTAGTGAATTATTTTGCCATCCTTTTTTGTGTTCTTAATTTTCAGTTTCATTCAAAACAGAAAATCGTTCCAAAGGTTGTTGAATCATGGATGTAAAAAATATCATTTGAAGGTTGGTTGGTGTCTCGAGAAGCAAAACACAAACATTGAAACAAACTAGAAATAAAACATGTTCGGCTGCACAAAGGTAGTAGCGGCGGAGTAAGAAATGTTTCTCGTCAATAATTATATCTAAAACCATACTACAAACCTATTATTATAATACCACTAAATATTCTCAGGAAAGTTATTATTTTTAAGAAGTAAACGAACACTTGCGACTTAGAAACCATTGGGGATATTTCAACATGGCTGCCGTTGCAAAGATATTGCGAACACTCAGAAAATAACAGGGAAATTCACGCAAAATGCGGGATTGTAGAGTACAAAAATGAATTCTTTAAGAAAATTACTGAGTTGATCTACACTTAGACATAAAATGAAAACTTACTGTTGGGTCGTTAAAGGTATTTCCAGGCAGAAATGGCAGCGACATGATTGCAGAATGCCGACTGTTGCTGCAACGCTGAAAACACTGTAGTATTCTGTGTTGGTAGCTAGGCAATGACGTCACTAGGCGTCGTCAGGTAAACAGTTTGGGCGCCATCAACGGTAAACCACAAACTTCTTTATAAAAGGACGCCGCTCTTCATTTATTTTAAATACTTTCGTTTTTTTGTTAGGCTTGTGTTTTGACATTTAAAGATGGCGGAAACCAAAATGGAATAATCGTGACTAAATGAAAAATACTGATATCATCCATTCAAAATTAGAGATACTCTGTTCACTTTGCACACAATTTCAAAATTCCACGGAAACACACACCAATGATGACGCACTGATAAAGAACATTTCAGCAAAATACATACAGCATACACATTTGATATGTACGTTCATATAGTCCACAAATCTCATCACATTTTACCAGATTTTGAAATTTCTATTCTACTAACTGACATGATGAAATAGCGCCCTCATTGCCAAAATACACACTACAGATTAAAAACAGTGTTGTTCATATTATGTTTATTTTCCTTTTCATAAATTTTCTCATTCTACTGGCATCAAGTCTTTTAAAAATACTATACAGTTAGTTACGTGATGATTGTCCCATCCAACTTCAGCCAGGAAATGTGAAAATAATGAATGTTTTTAAATACAACTCTCCAACAATGTGCTAAAAATTCACTTTATGTAAATAAGCTAACTATGCACCGACATTGAAACAAATACAACGCAACTAGTTCCACAACTTTTGAAAATAAAAAATAAATTGTTCTAATCTCAGAAAGTATTCCACCGATTTGAACATTTCAGACGTAAACGAGTGAAAATAATGTATGAGCATAAATTTATTTGGGATTTTTTTTTATTCCGCATATTCTGCTGATTAAAAGAAAACATCACTTAAATACTGCACAATATAATTAAGATATCAAGCAAAATATCACCAAGAAGTGAAGAGTTAAATTGCTAATGAAAGTACAGTAAATCAAATTCCATGTTTTTGGAATTTCCACTATATTCTATATATACACACTGTCGTCAGACCACAGGCTTTTTTACAACACTGTTCAAAATTCACCGTTTTTGCTGAGTCAGCAGAAAAATACGGTCTGGCTTGTGAGAATACATAGACACACTATATAACCTGAATACACCCAACAACAGATTGACATCGTGATCACACTGGGGAGCTAATTTTTGGGTGCAGACCCAAAAATCAATTTGATGGGATTTACTCTATCATATTATGTATACAACTGCACGAACACATTGACTCACGGGTGATTCAATACTGTTTTAGGGTGTATGATATTAGGACTAAATTATTACATCTAACAGACTGGTTTATAAAAATGTTCTAGTCACAGCTAGTGCAGCTTTTACAAACGTTCTAGTCGTAGCTAGTGCAGCTTATCAGGGAGAAGGTTTGATTAATTTTATTTACCATATTACATTCTAAAACTTTTTGTTAAAATTTTCTTGGTAAATTCAAGTTCAATTCAAGAGTAAGAAAAGTAGTGTATGGGTACATACATAAAATAAATCATGCCTTCTAATTGATCACATTTTTATCTGAGTGTGATGTCAATGTTGTGGTGATTTTTCTAAAACATAAATTAAACAATATACAATCACAGAAAAATACATGTTATGACAGTCTACAAAGAGATGTATATATACATAGAGTGATTGTTAGGCAAAATGATTTGAATACTTAGCCAAGTGCACTCATAGTTTTGGTTACCCAGACTCCTCTGACTTCCACCAGTCCCGATTGGATAAAAATGATTCCTAATTTTCATTTTCATCAACTCTATATATTTCATGGAAATCATGGTATAATTCCTTTTTGCAAATTGTCTTTGTTGGAAGATAAACATAAATACTTTTAAAAAAGAGAGTTGCCACTGTGTGATTTTACTACGGAGGTCACGTTAACATGTTGTGGGTCTATCTCTCTGAGTAGCCATCTTGTCCCAATCACAGAAGTAGCATTCTCCTAGACTCACTGGGTTTGGTGGAAGTCAGGGGAGCCTGGGTAACCGAAACTAAATCACTTTGAAATTCACTCAGTTGGCTATCTTGAACTACTCCCATGATTCTTTACAAAAAATGACTTATATAACCAAACAAATTTGCTGGTACTGAAACCATCTTTTATAGACAGGTACATTTTATCAAAGTCATTTAATATCTAGCTGTCACAAGATTCAACAAACAATAACATTTACTTATGGTAACCTTTGACATCATGAGGAACTATGGGAAATTCAACATGGAGGAGATTAAATTACAGTTTATTTGTCAATAATCTAATTAAATGTATAGAAAACAATAAATTGTGTACTTTACACATTTTATAACTCAGTAAATATCATGACTGACATTGAAAGTTCTGCAATTACTTGCAAATATACATGTAAATACTTGCAAACCCTGATGTAATAGATACTGTACTACAAACTTCTACACATAGCTGTATCATCTACATACAGGTGAGAACTACACTTATGTACAATGTACGTCCCCTCGCATTAGACACAACAAATTGAAGAGTAGAATAAAGGGAAGTCAGCCCACACGGAACTCATCCCCATGATGAACTTAGCCTCATGCCAAACATGGCCCACATAAAGAATGCAGTAACTCTTCCTTACTGATTTTGATAATGTAAATTTGATTATTTGGGAAAAGTAAAGCACACAGCATTTTAATAGCTGCAAAATTTACTCAAAACTCTTTGGACTGAGCACCGTTTCCCATTCTACACTATGTAGATATGACATAGTGTTTTATTTGTCAATCAAACTATAAAGGTATTTCAGACTCCACATTGTGAACTCAGAAGTAATGATTGATTTTTGGCCAGAGTTACAAAAATTGAGATTATACATGTACAATGTATATACATTTATCATCAATACTTTTTGACTTTGGCTGCTTGTAATGGAATCTGTTTGTAGTCACGGTGCTAACTTCTCTTCTGACTGGCATGGGGCCACATTTTAAGTGCGACCACGTCACAATAAACCCCTTTTTCCAAATCCAAAATTCTATCTCCTTCCCATTTCAACATTCCAGTTAGCATGGAGGAGCTCAAGGCATATCAAGTCCACTGTATAATTACATCATCCTTTTCATTTAACATTTCTATAATTATTACTACAACACACAGGGACTATTATAATCTCTTATCATATAATATACATATATACAATTTGTCTTTTCTGATGGTTGGGCAGTTTACTGAAACTGTTCTAGCAGCTGAATTTTCCCATTTGAAAAGTTGCTGCAGAAATAGTAAACATATTGTAACAATTACAAGTTGATGCTCAATATATATATGAATTTGTTTGATCTATAATGAACCTCAAATGTACAACACTGTCATCTGATCTATAGTAATCTGAAATGTACAACATTTTATCAGTTGACAGGTGTCTGAAATGTACAACACTGTCATCTGATCTATAGTAATCTGAAATGTACAACATTTTATCAGTTGATAGGTGTCTGAAATGTACAACACTGTCATCTGATCTATAGTAATCTGAAATGTACGACATTTTATCAGTTGACAGGTGTCTGAAATGTACAACACTGTCATCTGATCTATAGTAATCTGAAATGTACGACATTTTATCAGTTGACAGGTGTCTGAACTGTACAACACTGTCATCTGATCTATAGTAATCTGAAATATACGACATTTTATCAGTTGACAGGTGTCTGAACTGTACAACACTGTCATCTGATCTATAGTAATCTGAAATGTACATTTTATCAGTTGACAGGTGTCTGAACTGTACAACACTGTCATCTGATCTATAGTAATCTGAAATGTACATTTTATCAGTTGACAGGTGTCTGAACTGTACAACACTGTCATCTGATCTATAGTAATCTGAAATGTACATTTTGTCAGTTGACAGGTGTCTGAAATGTACAACACTGTCATCTGATCTATAGTAATCTGACGACATTTTATCAGTTGACAAGTGTCTGAAATGTACAACACTGTCATCTGATCTATAGTAATCTGAAATGTACATTTTGTCAGTTAACAGGTGTCTGAACTGTAACAATGTTGTTTGAACTTCAAAATATGAAATGTACTACTTAATGACTTTTGTCGTACATGTACATTATCCTGAAATGTATGACACTTTGTTGTTTGACCTATCTAAATCTGAAATGTACAAGTTGTTTGAACTATAAGAATCTGAAATGTACAACACGTACACCATAGTTTGACCTGGACAACTGTGAAATGTACAACACACCATAGTTTGACCTGGACAACTGTGAAATGTACAACACACCATAGTTTGACCTGGACAACTGTGAAATGTACAACACACCATAGTTTGACCTAGACAACTCTGAAATGTACAACACACCATAGTTTGACCTAGACAACTCTGAAATGTACAACACACCATAGTTTGACCTAGACAACTCTGAAATGTACAACACACCACAGTTTGACCTAGACAACTCTGAAATGTACAACACACCATAGTTTGACCTAGACAACTGTATGAATCAATGTCTCTTAAAGTATATTAAACTAAAATGTACGAAATATATTAATCTGAAATATATGAGCCGTCACATTTTTATCTCATGAAATAAAAAATGCATGAACTGTAGTTCGACCAATACAAATCTGAAATGTATGACGTCGTTTGAAATATACAACACAACATCTTGTGAACTACATTTGCATAAATCTGAAATGTATGACAAGTCGTCTATTAATAGTCTCTGTGAATCTGAAATATACAACACAATCTTTTAACATACGGTAATTTAAATACACTGTAAAAGTGCATGGTACAGAAATATGTCTATGTTATTAATCACCCAGGTATGAAGTTAATAATGAAATAACTATAATCTATCCTACTGGACTAAATTGTTCCATAGGATATACTGCAATTATGCTGTTATTATACAGAGAGCTATACAGGGCTGAAAATACATTCTTAACTGCAATGTTTATAATTTGTGCAAAGTGATATATAATGATCTGTACAAAAAGGAGTGACCCGGTTAGTCAGATTTTGTCAATCATTGATAAAACATCATGGAAAGCACACAAGATTGTAACCTATCTTCGCAAAGTCTTTAGATTGCAAACACAATTCGTTAAAAAGGCACAAGTTGAGTTTATACATATCTGGGTGTAATTTCTGCAGCCATCACATGCAATTGACTGAACTCAAACCTGTTATTAAAATATAACTTATAAAAGATCTGTTGATGCAATTTATCAGATTCTATGTATAAAAAAATGTTCAGGAAATTCCTACTATGCAGTCACTGTTCTAACATTGCCTGAGGCAATTGCAAAAGTCATAGAAGACATGCGTTGACTTTAACTTACTCACTAGTTTTTATGCAAGTACTGTCATGTGAGTAAAAAGCTTATAAACTCAGCCTGTGCCACTTCCACGTTTGATTATCAGCTATGTTCTGAGGAAGTGAGGTGAAGGCTAAGCCAAGTAGAGTTGAGTCCCCAAAAATATAATATAAAGTGTACACTTTGTGGCTACTTTTTGTGATCATTAACATACATGTACACCAAACATTAGCTACATTGTAGAACCATGAAGGATGTTAAACTAAAGCACAGTGGACATCATATTCACATACATGTTTCATCACAGTGACTGTGACAGCCTTGTCATTCGATCACTGTGACAGCCTTGTCATTTCATCACTGTGACAGCCTTGTCATTTCATCACTGTGACAGCCTTGTCATTTCATCACTGTGGCAGCCTTGTCATTCCATCACTGTGGCAGCCTTGTCATTCCATCACTGTGGCAGCCTTATCATACCATCACCTTATCAGCCTTGTCATTTCATCACTGTGGCAGCCTTGTCATTTCATCACTGTGACAGCCTGGTCATTTCATCACTGTGACAGCCTGGTCATTTCATCACTGTGGCAGCCTGGTCATTTCATCACTGTGGCAGCCTTGTCATTCCATCATTGTGGCAGCCTTGTCATTTCATCACTGTGACAGCCTTGTCATTCGATCACTGTGGCAGCCTTGTCATTCCATGTGGCAGCCTTGTCATTCCATCACTGTGGCAGCCTTGTCATTCCATCACTGTGGCAGCCTTATCATACCATCACCTTATCAGCCTTGTCATTTCATCACTGTGGCAGCCTTGTCATTTCATCACTGTGGCAGCCTTGTCTTTGCATCATTGTGACAGCCTCATCATTTCATCACTGTGGCAGCCTTGTCATTT
Source organism: Glandiceps talaboti (assembly GCF_964340395.1). Lineage (NCBI taxonomy): Eukaryota > Metazoa > Hemichordata > Enteropneusta > Spengelidae > Glandiceps > Glandiceps talaboti. The sequence continues at coordinate 19,397,165 of NC_135561.1, read as the reverse complement.
CATCACTGTGACAGCCTTGTCATTCCATCATTGTGACAGCCTCATCATTTCATCACTGTGGCAGCCTTGTCATTGCATCACCTTATCAGCCTTGTCATTTCATCACTGTGGCAGCCTCATCATTTCATCACTGTGGCAGCCTTGTCCTTGTATCACTGTGACAGCCTCATCATTTCATCACTGACAGCCTTGTCATTTTGTTACTGTGGCATCCTTGTCATTCAATCACTATGGCAGCCGCCAATAATTGAATCATCACGTTCTGGGTCAGAAAAAATACTTGAAGTACATGTAAAGCCCAATTTGAAAATAATGATATTTCAATCAAACTTTCAAAGTGCCACTTCAAGCAGAATGCATAAAAATCTACAATAAGAAAAATGAAAAATATTTTGTTTGCATTTACAGTACACATCATCTACTACACGTTTATGAAAGACATCTTATCAGGACAGTTCGACGTACAGTTCATTCCTTTTCTACGGAATACAATTCAATTTCTGGGGTCCCAATTCTTCTATTACTGTAACTGCAAAACATCCCCATGTCTTAATGGTAGAGCCCATATTGCAGTCTAAAATACTACTACTAAGAAATAGTGACCCTGGTAATGGGGGTGGACATGTAAGGTTGATTAAGTCAATTCACCAGGAGGATAATCAAGTAGTAGATACGTCTTAAGATGCTCTGGGAGTTGTAACTGCCGAACAACAGCATGGCACCGATTTCCGAGTTGACTACGGATGCAGCAACGGCTAAGATGTTGTAGTTTTCTTGGCTCATTGCCAATTGTCATCAGCTCTTCATAAAAACTAATAGCAGAATATGAAATATCACTTGGGAGTTGAACAACAACGCTTCGTAAGTCAATAAGGGGTACGCTATTGACAATCAGTGAAACCACGTCCGTTAAGTGAGTAGCCTGCGAACGGACGAGACAAGCCTGTACAGTAGCACCGCAAAACTTCTTCATAAGGGCTCCATGATTTAGGAGATTTTGAAAACAAAAATACACTCTTCTGGCTTGATTTGAATCTGGTTCTGCGAGATCTAGACATTTTGCAAAGACAGATAAATTCTTAACGGCTAAATCGAGCGGTGTTTCACCATCATGATTAGCAGCATTTATGTCCACGTAATTCAAGAGATAGTTAATAACACTGATTTTGCCATGTCGACAAGCATAGTGTAACGGTGTATTACCCTTGGCGCTCTTAATGTTTGGATCTGCTCCACATTCAATAAGGGCTTGAACGGCATTTACAGCAGACCGAAAAGCTGCGTATGATAGAGCGGTGTTGCCATGTATATCCTGTTTGTTTATATCTGGGTTGTATTTTAATAGCGTGAGAACATGTTGGTGGTGTGCATCACGATCAAACATTGCAGCGTAGTGTAATGCTGTTCTATCTAGGTCATCAGCTCGTCTGATGTTTGCTCCATACTTTATCAGACATTCTACAATTTCAGCATCAAAATTCCAGCCAACAACCATATTCAGAAGCGATCCTCTCGCACTCGTTATACCTGGATACTCCACTACTGCACCTGCCTCAAGAAGCAGTCGCACACTCTTGACATACCGAAGGTCCTTGTGTAACATATTATACATGTATGCGTTACTAACAGCAAGATAAAGTGGCTGGTAGTCATAGAAACTGGAATCCTCGGGATGGAAATTCAGCTGTGCCCTTTGATTCAGCAGCAGCTGGATGCATTTCCAGCTACCCCATGTTGCTGCAACATGTAACGGTGTCACAGCAACAGCGTTGGGTTCATTGTTGTCATGGACACATGAGAAACAACTACGATTGCGAACTTTGATTTTCATGGCGGGAGTGATTTCACCAGTACTTAATAAAGCATCAAGGAGATCACTTTCGTCCTCTTTACAGATACCAAATACTTCTCTTTGTAAGTGTATTGGTGGGACGGCGTCATCAATTTGTTCTGTTTCCATAGCATTTGTCATCTTGGGTTCAACAAGTATTTACCAATACCTCCAAAAATCAGCAATGACCTGTGTATGTGAAAAAAAGTAACTCATCAAAGTCAAATAAGTTTATGAATCATGATCAAATGATGAATAAATCATTCACTGTCTACTAATGCACACTTGTATGTCACATTTTGCCTCGGTTACTCAGGCTGTCACTTCATGGCTACCACCAAACAGAATCTAACGAAAAAATAATAGAAATGTAAGTGACTTCTGATATTGGTTAGGACACAAGAATCACAGGGAAAGTTCACTGCCAGGAATGGGATTCCACGTGTAATTTTTGGCGATCCCAGCTAGCTCTTGTGCCACATGTTTGACAGTCTTGAGCAATGTGTACCTGATAATTTCAAGTAATATATATGGCCTTGTATTCCTATGAGTCATACATCGTAACTAAAAGTGGAAATCACAAACAGTTTTATTACTATTTCTGCTGACACTCTTGGGGCGGTAGTCATTAACTCAAGCGAAAGCCTCAAACTTTCAAGTAACTGAGACATTGTCAACTTTGAAAAAGCCTAGTCAATTTCATCAGACATTGCCAAAACTGTGCAATATCTCACACATAACTTTATCTTTGGTACTACAGTACTAAATGGGTAGATATGGACTACGTGTTCCATTCAGGTGCATCTTCAGTGAGCACATAGGATTAAAGTATTCACAGAGCAACCTCTATCCTACCAGGTCCCCCATCAATACAGCCGAGTTGACTGGGGGCACAGTAATTGTTTAAATCTCACCCAAGGACTTTATGCCATTCAGAAACACATGTCAGTGACAAGTCTCACACCAGTAGAAGAGGCCGTTTCAAGCACCTTCAGTTTAAACGCCAAGCATATCAACACAGTTTCTTTCCTAAAACCATTAGGGACTGGAACTCACTACACCATGAAAGCCAGTCAGGACACTGACACTTTCAAGGCTAAACTCCATAAACATTATTACTAGATTTTTGTGTGCATCCCTCCCCCAGCTGTGATATCCATAAGGAGATTAGCTGGTATTACTATTATATAGATAGACAGACCAGATTCAAAACTGATTACTTTAAACATTCAACCCTTGTGACTTCACTCCATTCTACCAAACCACACTCACTTTATCACTAAACACACAAAAAGTATGAATACTATATGAATATCCCTCTAGTTTATGTGGCATCTATAGAAAACATTGACCAGCAATGTATTGCACATGTTCCAAAAATTATGTTTTTCTCCTTTGCCTACAACTATTTTTGTTTACAAGAGTTCATATAAGGTCAGATGTAGAGACAACAGTCTATCAGATCCCATATTTTGTATCAGTCTGTAAATGTAATATTTACAGGAATGTATGCTGATAGCATTATTTATAAATATATACCTATATCAAATAAAATTATCATGAATGCTGGCTGTCTGTCTGTTGTCTGTCTGTCTGTCTGTCTCTCTGTCTCTGTCTGTCTGTCTCTCTCTGTCTCTCTGTCTCTCTGTCTCTCTCTGTCTCTGTCTCTCTCTCTCTCTCTCTCTCTCTCTCTCTCTCTCTCTCTCTCTCTCTCTCTCTCTCTCTCTCTCTCTCTCCCATGATAATATAACACAGTCAGCACGATACCATATATCTCGCCCTCCCCTCACAACGATACAACTTCAATGTCGTCTGCTGAGATAAGGTGTCGACCTCAACTTGATTTATTCCAAGATAAAAATGGCCAGTATATCATTTGCACCATCACATACAAGATGTAAATATTGGCTCACTCACTCTGGTTTTTACAAAATATCGCTGAATTGGATACTGAATTTAATATTGTTTACCTGCTGCAGAGACTCATGACATGTCAATTTGTCATGAAGTGCTCAGGTACCGTCGCACTAGACTACAGACTCATTTTACTCTAGAGTAGTACAGTGGCTAGATCAACGAATGGCTTGCAAAGAACGTACACTATGTATATACTCAAATTCATTCAGTGATGATTCGTGAGCAAGACACAGCAACTATATTTTCACTCACCGTCATTCGAACTGTTACATGTAAAGATGTCTGACAATCCGTACAGAACAGACCGACATCAGCTAGATGTACGTGTAAACGGTGTATGTCATGTCTGTCACAGAAATCCCAGCATACGTACGTCACATCAGTTCTTTACTCCACTGTTTTAATAGTTCAGCTGTCAATAATGGTATATGTGTTTTCTATTTCTTTCCTTACACAGACGCTGAGACTCCGCCCTCTTGTCTATACAACTGGCGATACACTGGTATTTATAAAAGCGAATCCATTGAAAATATAATATAATAATATGAATACATCGCTTACAAAAGTGTATGGAAAATACAAATGACCTTGCCACCCTCATCGCCCGTTCAATCAGTACTCACACACTGAGAGCGGACTATAACTTGAACTGTCCGACTTGTTCACACTGTGAGAGCGAGTGTTGTTTCACGGTTAGGCAAACAAGAAAGGGTGAAAAAGACTTGTTTCTGGTCAGGACAGTTTGCCTAAAATGGCAAGTCTTTCTATGGCCATGGAATGAAAGTGTGGATTCCGTCGAAAAACTACACGGTTAAAAATTTTATTTTAAAAAATCCATGAAATGTGAAAACATATCTGGATATTAAAAGGGACACAAACTGAGTTCATTAACGTTTCTTGAGGCGTAATTTTAGATGCACATTTAAAAAGGTTCTCTCAGTATTCTACCCAGGCATACTTAACAATCAAGCCTATTTTTAAGATAAATGAGGACGTAATTCATTATACGTAAACAAAATGTTGAAGCAATCACTGCTATGAAATCAACTGTTCTAACAATTTCAGAAAACAGAATGTAATGTTACTGAAGACACATGTCAACAAAACATTATACTATAAGTTTAATCGAGGTTTTATTTTTAATTGAGTAAACAGCTTATAATTATAATTATAAACTCAGCTTGTGCCACTTTAAGTAAATACTAATTGATAGCAAAACAATAACAACGAAAACAGAAAATGCAAGCACAGAGAAAGTTATACACACACACACATACATACATACATACATACATACATACATACATACATACATACATACATACATACATACATACATATTCATATAAGTATAAGTGTCTCACTAGAGAGAACAGTGCTCGATGCAATATTAGTAGCAGAGCTTTATGGACTATGCTTTTCCCTACTTTTTACTGCCAAGATGATATTACTGTATTATTACTAAATACATGTAAAAAATACTCCATCCCTATGTAGTCGCTAATTACGTGATGTGCTAATATTAAGTATTTGCGAGACTGACAAGCAGTCCACTGCGAGTCATGATGCAATACCAGGCATGTGAATATGATATGGGGGGGGGGGGGGTTCATCGTGGTTTAGAAATAATCGATAGGGGCACCCCCCCCCCCGCCGCCTGAAATACCAAAAAGGGTAT